>NW_028155323.1:0-100561 GCF_963514095.1 Eutrigla gurnardus | reverse complement strand
AAGTCATAACAGCACTCTGGAGTGGATCTTCTTTCGTTTCAATGTGATTCCAGTGTCTTTGAACACAAAATGGCGTCTAAACATCAAATAAGTGCAAAACAATGCTTTTACAAGTTTAATGTGGGGAAAAGGCTGTAATAGCTGTTTCACACAGGGAAGAGGCTTTTAAGCTGTTATTTGCAGGTAACACACGTTTTAACCACTATTGCAGTGTGAGTTGTCAAATAAGCTGCATTCTTCAATGTCCCACCGAGATCAACACATTTAAGTCATACAGCACTCTGGAGTGGATCTTCTTTCGTTTCAATGTGATTCAGTGTCTTTGAACACAAAATGGCGTCTAAACATCAAATAAGTGCAAAACAATGCTTTTACAAGTTTAATGTGGGCAAAAAGCCGGAAACAGCTG
Organism: Eutrigla gurnardus; assembly: GCF_963514095.1. Lineage (NCBI taxonomy): Eukaryota > Metazoa > Chordata > Actinopteri > Perciformes > Triglidae > Eutrigla > Eutrigla gurnardus. The sequence goes on along the minus strand of NW_028155323.1, from coordinate 100,152 downwards.
TTTCACACAGGAAAGAGGCTTTTAAGCTGTTATTTGCAGGTAACATGCATTTTAACCACTATTGCAGTGTCAGTTGTCAAATAAGCTGCATTCTTCAATGTCCCACTGAGATCAACACATTTAAGTCATAAAAGCACTCTGGAGTGGATCTTCTTTCGTTTCAATGTGATTCCAGTGTCTTTGAACACAAAATGGCGTCTAAACATCAAATAAGTGCAAAACAATGCTTTTACAAGTTAATGTGGGGAAAAGGCTGTAATAGCTGTTTTCACACAGGGAAGAGGCTTTTAAGCTGTTATTTGCAGGTAACACACGTTTTAACCACTATTGCAGTGTCAGTTGTCAAATAAGCTGCATTCTTCAATGTCCCACCGAGATCAACACATTTAAGTCATAACAGCACTCTGGAGTGGATCTTCTTTCGTTTCAATGTGATTCCAGTGTCTTTGAACACAAAATGGCGTCTAAACATCAAATAAGTGCAAAACAATGCTTTTACAAGTTTAATGTGGGCAAAAAGCCGGAAACAGCTGTTTCACACAGGAAAGAGGCTTTTAAGCTGTTATTTGCAGGTAACATGCATTTTAACCACTATTGCAGTGTCAGTTGTCAAATAAGCTGCATTCTTCAATGTCCCACTGAGATCAACACATTTAAGTCATAAAAGCACTCTGGAGTGGATCTTCTTTTGTTTCAGTGTGATTCCAGTGTCTTTGAACACAAAATGGCGTCTAAACATCAAATAAGTGCAAAACAATGCTTTTACAAGTTTAATGTGGGCAAAAAGCCGGAAACAGCTGTTTCACACAGGAAAGAGGCTTTTAAGCTGTTATTTGCAGGTAACACACGTTTTAACCACTATTGCAGTGTCAGTTGTCAAATAAGCTGCATTCTTCAATGTCCCACCGAGATCAACACATTTAAGTCATAACAGCACTCTGGAGGTGGATCTTCTTTCGTTTCAATGTGATTCCAGTGTCTTTGAACACAAAATGGCGTCTAAACATCAAATAAGTGCAAAACAATGCTTTTACAAGTTTAATGTGGGGAAAAGGCTGTAATAGCTGTTTCACACAGGGAAGAGGCTTTTAAGCTGTTATTTGCAGGTAACACACGTTTTAACCACTATTGCAGTGTCAGTTGTCAAATAAGCTGCATTCTTCAATGTCCCACCGAGATCAACACATTTAAGTCATAACAGCACTCGGGAGTGGATCTTCTTTCGTTCAATGTGATTCCAGTGTCTTTGAACACAAAATGGCGTCTAAACATCAAATAAGTGCAAAACAATGCTTTTACAAGTTTAATGTGGGCAAAAAGCCGGAAACAGCTGTTTCACACAGGAAAGAGGCTTTTAAGCTGTTATTTGCAGGTAACATGCATTTTAACCACTATTGCAGTGTCAGTTGTCAAATAAGCTGCATTCTTCAATGTCGCACTGAGATCAACACATTTAAGTCATAAAAGCACTCTGGAGTGGATCTTCTTTTGTTTCAGTGTGATTCCAGTGTCTTTGAACACAAAATGGCGTCTAAACATCAAATAAGTGCAAAACAATGCTTTTACAAGTTTAATGTGGGCAAAAAGCCGGAAACAGCTGTTTCACGCAGGAAAGAGGCTTTTAAGCTGTTATTTGCAGGTAACATGCATTTTAACCACTATTGCAGTGTCAGTTGTCAAATAAGCTGCATTCTTCAATGTCCCACTGAGATCAACACATTTAAGTCATAAAAGCACTCTGGAGTGGATCTTCTTTGTTTCAGTGTGATTCCAGTGTCTTTGAACACAAAATGGCGTCTAAACATCAAATAAGTGCAAAACAATGCTTTTACAAGTTTAATGTGGGGAAAAGGCTGTAATAGCTGTTTCACACAGGGAAGAGGCTTTTAAGCTGTTATTTGCAGGTTAACACACGTTTTAACCACTATTGCAGTGTCAGTTGTCAAATAAGCTGCATTCTTCAATGTCCCACCGAGATCAACAATTTAAGTCATAACAGCACTCTGGAGTGGATCTTCTTTCGTTTCAATGTGATTCCAGTGTCTTTGAACACAAAATGGCGTCTAAACATCAAATAAGTGCAAAACAATGCTTTTACAAGTTAATGTGGGGAAAAGGCTGTAATAGCTGTTTCACACAGGGAAGAGGCTTTTAAGCTGTTATTTGCAGGTAACACACGTTTTAACCATTATTGCAGTGTGAGTTGTCAAATAAGCTGCATTCTTCAATGTCCCACCGAGATCAACACATTTAAGTCATAACAGCACTCTGGAGTGGATCTTCTTTCGTTTCAATGTGATTCCAGTGTCTTTGAACACAAAATGGCGTCTAAACATCAAATAAGTGCAAAACAATGCTTTTACAAGTTTAATGTGGGCAAAAAGCCGGAAACAGCTGTTTCACGCAGGAAAGAGGCTTTTAAGCTGTTATTTGCAGGTAACATGCATTTTAACCACTATTGCAGTGTCAGTTGTCAAATAAGCTGCATTCTTCAATGTCCCACTGAGATCAACACATTTAAGTCATAAAAGCACTCTGGAGTGGATCTTCTTTTGTTCAGTGTGATTCCAGTGTCTTTGAACACAAAATGGCGTCTAAACATCAAATAAGTGCAAAACAATGCTTTTACAAGTTTAATGTGGGGAAAAGGCTGTAATAGCTGTTTCACACAGGGAAGAGGCTTTTAAGCTGTTATTTGCAGGTAACACACGTTTTAACCATTATTGCAGTGTGAGTTGTCAAATAAGCTGCATTCTTCAATGTCCCACCGAGATCAACACATTTAAGTCATAACAGCACTCTGGAGTGGATCTTCTTTCGTTTCAATGTGATTCCAGTGTCTTTGAACACAAAATGGCGTCTAAACATCAAATAAGTGCAAAACAATGCTTTTACAAGTTTAATGTGGGCAAAAAGCCGGAAACAGCTGTTTCACGCAGGAAAGAGGCTTTTAAGCTGTTATTTGCAGGTAACATGCATTTTAACCACTATTGCAGTGTCAGTTGTCAAATAAGCTGCATTCTTCAATGTCCACTGAGATCAACACATTTAAGTCATAAAAGCACTCTGGAGTGGATCTTCTTTTGTTTCAGTGTGATTCAGTGTCTTTGAACACAAAATGGCGTCTAAACATCAAATAAGTGCAAAACAATGCTTTTACAAGTTTAATGTGGGCAAAAAGCCGGAAACAGCTGTTTCACACAGGAAAGAGGCTTTTAAGCTGTTATTTGCAGGTAACATGCATTTTAACCACTATTGCAGTGTCAGTTGTCAAATAAGCTGCATTCTTCAATGTCGCACTGAGATCAACACTTTAAGTCATAAAAGCACTCTGGAGTGGATCTTCTTTTGTTTCAGTGTGATTCCAGTGTCTTTGAACACAAAATGGCGTCTAAACATCAAATAAGTGCAAAACAATGCTTTTACAAGTTTAATGTGGGGAAAAGGCTGTAATAGCTGTTTCACACAGGGAAGAGGCTTTTAAGCTGTTATTTGCAGGTAACACACGTTTTAACCACTATTGCAGTGTCAGTTGTCAAATAAGCTGCATTCTTCAATGTCCACCGAGATCAACAATTTAAGTCATAACAGCACTCTGGAGTGGATCTTCTTTCGTTTCAATGTGATTCCAGTGTCTTTGAACACAAAATGGCGTCTAAACATCAAATAAGTGCAAAACAATGCTTTTACAAGTTTAATGTGGGAAAAGGCTGTAATAGCTGTTTCACACAGGAAGAGGCTTTTAAGCTGTTATTTGCAGGGTAACACACGTTTTAACCATTATTGCAGTGTGAGTTGTCAAATAAGCTGCATTCTTCAATGTCCCACCGAGATCAACACATTTAAGTCATAACAGCACTCTGGAGTGGATCTTCTTTCGTTTCAATGTGATTCCAGTGTCTTTGAACACAAAATGGCGTCTAAACATCAAATAAGTGCAAAACAATGCTTTTACAAGTTTAATGTGGGCAAAAAGCCGGAAACAGCTGTTTCACACAGGAAAGAGGCTTTTAAGCTGTTATTTGCAGGTAACATGCATTTTAACCACTATTGCAGTGTCAGTTGTCAAATAAGCTGCATTCTTCAATGTCCCACTGAGATCAACACATTTAAGTCATAAAAGCACTCTGGAGTGGATCTTCTTTTGTTTCAGTGTGATTCCAGTGTCTTTGAACACAAAATGGCGTCTAAACATCAAATAAGTGCAAAACAATGCTTTACAAGTTTAATGTGGGGAAAAGGCTGTAATAGCTGTTTCACACAGGGAAGAGGCTTTTAAGCTGTTATTTGCAGGTAACACACGTTTTAACCACTATTGCAGTGTCAGTTGTCAAATAAGCTGCATTCTTCAATGTCCCACCGAGATCAACACATTTAAGTCATAACAGCACTCTGGAGTGGATCTTCTTTCGTTTCAATGTGATTCCAGTGTCTTGAACACAAAATGGCGTCTAAACATCAAATAAGTGCAAAACAATGCTTTTACAAGTTTAATGTGGGGAAAAGGCTGTAATAGCTGTTTCACACAGGGAAGAGGCTTTTAAGCTGTTATTTGCAGGTAACACACGTTTTAACCACTATTGCAGTGTCAGTTGTCAAATAAGCTGCATTCTTCAATGTCCCACCGAGATCAACACATTTAAGTCATAACAGCACTCTGGAGTGGATCTTCTTTCGTTTCAATGTGATTCCAGTGTCTTTGAACACAAAATGGCGTCTAAACATCAAATAAGTGCAAAACAATGCTTTTACAAGTTTAATGTGGCAAAAAGCCGGAAACAGCTGTTTCACACAGGAAAGAGGCTTTTAAGCTGTTATTTGCAGGTAACATGCATTTTAACCACTATTGCAGTGTGAGTTGTCAAATAAGCTGCATTCTTCAATGTCGCACTGAGATCAACACATTTAAGTCATAAAAGCACTCTGGAGTGGATCTTCTTTTGTTTCAGTGTGATTCCAGTGTCTTTGAACACAAAATGGCGTCTAAACATCAAATAAGTGCAAAACAATGCTTTTACAAGTTTAATGTGGGGAAAAGGCTGTAATAGCTGTTCACACAGGGAAGAGGATTTTAAGCTGTTATTTGCAGGTAACACACGTTTTAACCACTATTGCAGTGTCAGTTGTCAAATAAGCTGCATTCTTCAATGTCCCACCGAGATCAACACATTTAAGTCATAACAGCACTCTGGAGTGGATCTTCTTTCGTTTCAATGTGATTCCAGTGTCTTTGAACACAAAATGGCGTCTAAACATCAAATAAGTGCAAAACAATGCTTTTACAAGTTTAATGTGGGGAAAAGGCTGTAATAGCTGTTTCACACAGGAAGAGGCTTTTAAGCTGTTATTTGCAGGTAACACACGTTTTAACCACTATTGCAGTGTGAGTTGTCAAATAAGCTGCATTCTTCAATGTCCCACTGAGATCAACACATTAAGTCATAAAAGCACTCTGGAGTGGATCTTCTTTTGTTTCAGTGTGATTCCAGTGTCTTTGAACACAAAATGGCGTCTAAACATCAAATAAGTGCAAAACAATGCTTTTACAAGTTTAATGTGGGGAAAAGGCTGTAATAGCTGTTTCACACAGGGAAGAGGCTTTTAAGCTGTTATTTGCAGGTAACACACGTTTTAACCACTATTGCAGTGTCAGTTGTCAAATAAGCTGCATTCTTCAATGTCCCACCGAGATCAACACATTTAAGTCATAACAGCACTCTGGAGTGGATCTTCTTTCGTTTCAATGTGATTCCAGTGTCTTTGAACACAAAATGGCGTCTAAACATCAAATAAGTGCAAAACAATGCTTTTACAAGTTTAATGTGGGGAAAAGGCTGTAATAGCTGTTTCACACAGGGAAGAGGCTTTTAAGCTGTTATTTGCAGGTAACATGCATTTTAACCACTATTGCAGTGTCAGTTGTCAAATAAGCTGCATTCTTCAATGTCCCACTGAGATCAACACATTTAAGTCATAAAAGCACTCTGGAGTGGATCTTCTTTTGTTTCAGTGTGATTCCAGTGTCTTTGAACACAAAATGGCGTCTAAACATCAAATAAGTGCAAAACAATGCTTTACAAGTTTAATGTGGGGAAAAGGCTGTAATAGCTGTTTCACACAGGAAGAGGCTTTTAAGCTGTTATTTGCAGGTAACACACGTTTTAACCACTATTGCAGTGTCAGTTGTCAAATAAGCTGCATTCTTCAATGTCCCACCGAGATCAACAATTTAAGTCATAACAGCACTCTGGAGTGGATCTTCTTTCGTTTCAATGTGATTCCAGTGTCTTTGAACACAAAATGGCGTCTAAACATCAAATAAGTGCAAAACAATGCTTTTACAAGTTTAATGTGGGGAAAAGGCTGTAATAGCTGTTTCACACAGGAAGAGGCTTTTAAGCTGTTATTTGCAGGTAACACACGTTTTAAACACTATTGCAGTGTCAGTTGTCAAATAAGCTGCATTCTTCAATGTCCCACCGAGATCAACAATTTAAGTCATAACAGCACTCTGGAGTGGATCTTCTTTCGTTTCAATGTGATTCCAGTGTCTTTGAACACAAAATGGCGTCTAAACATCAAATAAGTGCAAAACAATGCTTTTACAAGTTTAATGTGGGGAAAAGGCTGTAATAGCTGTTTCACACAGGGAAGAGGCTTTTAAGCTGTTATTTGCAGGTAACACACGTTTTAACCACTATTGCAGTGTCAGTTGTCAAATAAGCTGCATTCTTCAATGTCCCACCGAGATCAACAATTTAAGTCATAACAGCACTCTGGAGTGGATCTTCTTTCGTTTCAATGTGATTCCAGTGTCTTTGAACACAAAATGGCGTCTAAACATCAAATAAGTGCAAAACAATGCTTTTACAAGTTTAATGTGGGGAAAAGGCTGTAATAGCTGTTTCACACAGGGAAGAGGCTTTTAAGCTGTTATTTGCAGGTAACACACGTTTTAACCACTATTGCAGTGTCAGTTGTCAAATAAGCTGCATTCTTCAATGTCCCACCGAGATCAACAATTTAAGTCATAACAGCACTCTGGAGTGGATCTTCTTTCGTTTCAATGTGATTCCAGTGTCTTTGAACACAAAATGGCGTCTAAACATCAAATAAGTGCAAAACAATGCTTTTACAAGTTTAATGTGGGGAAAAGGCTGTAATAGCTGTTTCACACAGGGAAGAGGCTTTTAAGCTGTTATTTGCAGGTAACACACGTTTTAACCATTATTGCAGTGTGAGTTGTCAAATAAGCTGCATTCTTCAATGTCCCACCGAGATCAACACATTTAAGTCATACAGCACTCTGGAGTGGATCTTCTTTCGTTTCAATGTGATTCCAGTGTCTTTGACACAAAATGGCGTCTAAACATCAAATAAGTGCAAAACAATGCTTTTACAAGTTTAATGTGGGCAAAAAGCCGGAAACAGCTGTTTCACGCAGGAAAGAGGCTTTTAAGCTGTTATTTGCAGGTAACATGCATTTTAACCACTATTGCAGTGTCAGTTGTCAAATAAGCTGCATTCTTCAATGTCCCACTGAGATCAACACATTTAAGTCATAAAAGCACTCTGGAGTGGATCTTCTTTTGTTTCAGTGTGATTCCAGTGTCTTTGAACACAAAATGGCGTCTAAACATCAAATAAGTGCAAAACAATGCTTTTACAAGTTTAATGTGGGGAAAAGGCTGTAATAGCTGTTTCACACAGGGAAGAGGCTTTTAAGCTGTTATTTGCAGGTAACACACGTTTTAACCATTATTGCAGTGTGAGTTGTCAAATAAGCTGCATTCTTCAATGTCCCACCGAGATCAACACATTTAAGTCATAACAGCACTCTGGAGTGGATCTTCTTTCGTTTCAATGTGATTCCAGTGTCTTTGAACACAAAATGGCGTCTAAACATCAAATAAGTGCAAAACAATGCTTTTACAAGTTTAATGTGGGCAAAAAGCCGGAAACAGCTGTTTCACGCAGGAAAGAGGCTTTTAAGCTGTTATTTGCAGGTAACATGCATTTTAACCACTATTGCAGTGTCAGTTGTCAAATAAGCTGCATTCTTCAATGTCCCACTGAGATCAACACATTTAAGTCATAAAAGCACTCTGGAGTGGATCTTCTTTTGTTTCAGTGTGATTCCAGTGTCTTTGAACACAAAATGGCGTCTAAACATCAAATAAGTGCAAAACAATGCTTTTACAAGTTTAATGTGGGCAAAAAGCCGGAAACAGCTGTTTCACACAGGAAAGAGGCTTTTAAGCTGTTATTTGCAGGTAACATGCATTTTAACCACTATTGCAGTGTCAGTTGTCAAATAAGCTGCATTCTTCAATGTCGCACTGAGATCAACACATTTAAGTCATAAAAGCACTCTGGAGTGGATCTTCTTTTGTTTCAGTGTGATTCCAGTGTCTTTGAACACAAAATGGCGTCTAAACATCAAATAAGTGCAAAACAATGCTTTTACAAGCTTAATGTGGGGAAAAGGCTGTAATAGCTGTTTCACACAGGGAAGAGGCTTTTAAGCTGTTATTTGCAGGTAACACACGTTTTAACCACTATTGCAGTGTCAGTTGTCAAATAAGCTGCATTCTTCAATGTCCCACCGAGATCAACACATTTAAGTCATAACAGCACTCTGGAGTGGATCTTCTTTCGTTTCAATGTGATTCCAGTGTCTTTGAACACAAAATGGCGTCTAAACATCAAATAAGTGCAAAACAATGCTTTTACAAGTTTAATGTGGGGAAAAGGCTGTAATAGCTGTTTCACACAGGGAAGAGGATTTTAAGCTGTTATTTGCAGGTAACACACGTTTTAACCACTATTGCAGTGTCAGTTGTCAAATAAGCTGCATTCTTCAATGTCCCACCGAGATCAACACATTTAAGTCATAACAGCACTCTGGAGTGGATCTTCTTTCGTTTCAATGTGATTCCAGTGTCTTTGAACACAAAATGGCGTCTAAACATCAAATAAGTGCAAAACAATGCTTTTACAAGTTTAATGTGGGGAAAAGGCTGTAATAGCTGTTTCACACAGGGAAGAGGCTTTTAAGCTGTTATTTGCAGGTAACACACGTTTTAACCACTATTGCAGTGTGAGTTGTCAAATAAGCTGCATTCTTCAATGTCCCACTGAGATCAACACATTTAAGTCATAACAGCACTCTGGAGTGGATCTTCTTTCGTTTCAATGTGATTCCAGTGTCTTTGAACACAAAATGGCGTCTAAACATCAAATAAGTGCAAAACAATGCTTTTACAAGTTTAATGTGGGGAAAAGGCTGTAATAGCTGTTTCACACAGGGAAGAGGCTTTTAAGCTGTTATTTGCAGGTAACACACGTTTTAACCACTATTGCAGTGTGAGTTGTCAAATAAGCTGCATTCTTCAATGTCCCACTGAGATCAACACATTTAAGTCATAAAAGCACTCTGGAGTGGATCTTCTTTTGTTTCAGTGTGATTCCAGTGTCTTTGAACACAAAATGGCGTCTAAACATCAAATAAGTGCAAAACAATGCTTTTACAAGTTTAATGTGGGGAAAAGGCTGTAATAGCTGTTTCACACAGGGAAGAGGCTTTTAAGCTGTTATTTGCAGGTAACACACGTTTTAACCACTATTGCAGTGTCAGTTGTCAAATAAGCTGCATTCTTCAATGTCCCACCGAGATCAACACATTTAAGTCATAACAGCACTCTGGAGTGGATCTTCTTTCGTTTCAATGTGATTCCAGTGTCTTTGAACACAAAATGGCGTCTAAACATCAAATAAGTGCAAAACAATGCTTTTACAAGTTTAATGTGGGGAAAAGGCTGTAATAGCTGTTTCACACAGGGAAGAGGCTTTTAAGCTGTTATTTGCAGGTAACATGCATTTTAACCACTATTGCAGTGTCAGTTGTCAAATAAGCTGCATTCTTCAATGTCCCACTGAGATCAACACATTTAAGTCATAAAAGCACTCTGGAGTGGATCTTCTTTTGTTTCAGTGTGATTCCAGTGTCTTTGAACACAAAATGGCGTCTAAACATCAAATAAGTGCAAAACAATGCTTTTACAAGTTTAATGTGGGGAAAAGGCTGTAATAGCTGTTTCACACAGGGAAGAGGCTTTTAAGCTGTTATTTGCAGGTAACACACGTTTTAACCACTATTGCAGTGTCAGTTGTCAAATAAGCTGCATTCTTCAATGTCCCACCGAGATCAACAATTTAAGTCATAACAGCACTCTGGAGTGGATCTTCTTTCGTTTCAATGTGATTCCAGTGTCTTTGAACACAAAATGGCGTCTAAACATCAAATAAGTGCAAAACAATGCTTTTACAAGTTTAATGTGGGGAAAAGGCTGTAATAGCTGTTTCACACAGGGAAGAGGCTTTTAAGCTGTTATTTGCAGGTAACACACGTTTTAACCATTATTGCAGTGTGAGTTGTCAAATAAGCTGCATTCTTCAATGTCCCACCGAGATCAACACATTTAAGTCATAACAGCACTCTGGAGTGGATCTTCTTTCGTTTCAATGTGATTCCAGTGTCTTTGAACACAAAATGGCGTCTAAACATCAAATAAGTGCAAAACAATGCTTTTACAAGTTTAATGTGGGCAAAAAGCCGGAAACAGCTGTTTCACGCAGGAAAGAGGCTTTTAAGCTGTTATTTGCAGGTAACATGCATTTTAACCACTATTGCAGTGTCAGTTGTCAAATAAGCTGCATTCTTCAATGTCCCACTGAGATCAACACATTTAAGTCATAAAAGCACTCTGGAGTGGATCTTCTTTTGTTTCAGTGTGATTCCAGTGTCTTTGAACACAAAATGGCGTCTAAACATCAAATAAGTGCAAAACAATGCTTTTACAAGTTTAATGTGGGGAAAAGGCTGTAATAGCTGTTTCACACAGGGAAGAGGCTTTTAAGCTGTTATTTGCAGGTAACACACGTTTTAACCACTATTGCAGTGTCAGTTGTCAAATAAGCTGCATTCTTCAATGTCCCACCGAGATCAACACATTTAAGTCATAACAGCACTCTGGAGTGGATCTTCTTTCCTTTCAATGTGATTCCAGTGTCTTTGAACACAAAATGGCGTCTAAACATCAAATAAGTGCAAACAATGCTTTTACAAGTTTAATGTGGGCAAAAAGCCGGAAACAGCTGTTTCACACAGGAAAGAGGCTTTTAAGCTGTTATTTGCAGGTAACATGCATTTTAACCACTATTGCAGTGTCAGTTGTCAAATATTGTCAAATAAGCTGCATTCTTCAATGTCGCACTGAGATCAACACATTTAAGTCATAAAAGCACTCTGGAGTGGATCTTCTTTTGTTTCAGTGTGATTCCAGTGTCTTTGAACACAAAATGGCGTCTAAACATCAAATAAGTGCAAAACAATGCTTTTACAAGTTTAATGTGGGCAAAAAGCCGGAAACAGCTGTTTTCACGCAGGAAAGAGGCTTTTAAGCTGTTATTTGCAGGTAACATGCATTTTAACCACTATTGCAGTGTCAGTTGTCAAATAAAGCTGCATTCTTCAATGTCCCACTGAGATCAACACATTTAAGTCATAAAAGCACTCTGGAGTGGATCTTCTTTTGTTTCAGTGTGATTCCAGTGTCTTTGAACACAAAAATGGCGTCTAAACATCAAATAAGTGCAAAACAATGCTTTTACAAGTTTAATGTGGGGAAAAGGCTGTAATAGCTGTTTCACACAGGGAAGAGGCTTTTAAGCTGTTATTTGCAGGTAACACACGTTTTAACCACTATTGCAGTGTCAGTTGTCAAATAAGCTGCATTCTTCAATGTCCCACCGAGATCAACACATTTAAGTCATAACAGCACTCTGGAGTGGATCTTCTTTCGTTTCAATGTGATTCCAGTGTCTTTGAACACAAAATGGCGTCTAAACATCAAATAAGTGCAAACAATGCTTTTACAAGTTTAATGTGGGCAAAAAGCCGGAAACAGCTGTTTCACACAGGGAAGAGGCTTTTAAGCTGTTATTTGCAGGTAACATGCATTTTAACCACTATTGCAGTGTCAGTTGTCAAATAAGCTGCATTCTTCAATGTCGCACTGAGATCAACACATTTAAGTCATAAAAGCACTCTGGAGTGGATCTTCTTTTGTTTCAGTGTGATTCCAGTGTCTTTGAACACAAAATGGCGTCTAAACATCAAATAAGTGCAAAACAATGCTTTTACAAGTTTTAATGTGGGCAAAAAGCCGGAAACAGCTGTTTCACACAGGAAAGAGGCTTTTAAGCTGTTATTTGCAGGTAACATGCATTTTAACCACTATTGCAGTGTCAGTTGTCAAATAAGCTGCATTCTTCAATGTCGCACTGAGATCAACACATTTAAGTCATAAAAGCACTCTGGAGTGGATCTTCTTTTGTTTCAGTGTGATTCCAGTGTCTTTTGAACACAAAATGGCGTCTAAACATCAAATAAGTGCAAAACAATGCTTTTACAAGCTTAAATGTGGGGAAAAGGCTGCAATAGCTGTTTCACACAGGGAAGAGGCTTTTAAGCTGTTATTTGCAGGTAACACACGTTTTAACCACTATTGCAGTGTCAGTTGTCAAATAAGCTGCATTCTTCAATGTCCCCACCGAGATCAACACATTTAAGTCATAACAGCACTCTGGAGTGGATCTTCTTTCGTTTCAATGTGATTCCAGTGTCTTTGAACACAAAATGGCGTCTAAACATCAAATAAGTGCAAAACAATGCTTTTACAAGTTTAATGTGGGGAAAAGGCTGTAATAGCTGTTTCACACAGGGAAGAGGCTTTTAAGCTGTTATTTGCAGGTAACACACGTTTTAAACCATTATTGCAGTGTGAGTTGTCAAATAAGCTGCATTCTTCAATGTCCCACCGAGATCAACACATTTAAGTCATAACAGCACTCTGGAGTGGATCTTCTTTCGTTTCAATGTGATTCCAGTGTCTTTGAACACAAAATGGCGTCTAAAACATCAAATAAGTGCAAAAACAATGCTTTTACAAGTTTAATGTGGGGAAAAGGCTGTAATAGCTGTTTCACACAGGGAAGAGGCTTTTAAGCTGTTATTTGCAGGTAACATGCATTTTAACCACTATTGCAGTGTCAGTTGTCAAATAAGCTGCATTCTTCAATGTCCCACTGAGATCAACACATTTAAGTCATAAAAGCACTCTGGAGTGGATCTTCTTTTGTTTCAGTGTGATTCCAGTGTCTTTGAACACAAAATGGCGTCTAAAACATCAAATAAGTGCAAAACAATGCTTTTACAAGCTTAATGTGGGGAAAAGGCTGCAATAGCTGTTTCACACAGGGAAGAGGCTTTTAAGCTGTTATTTGCAGGTAACACACGTTTTAACCACTATTGCAGTGTCAGTTGTCAAATAAGCTGCATTCTTCAATGTCCCACCGAGATCAACACATTTAAGTCATAACAGCACTCTGGAGTGGATCTTCTTTCGTTTCAATGTGATTCCAGTGTCTTTGAACACAAAAATGGCGTCTAAACATCAAATAAGTGCAAAACAATGCTTTTACAAGTTTAATGTGGGGAAAAGGCTGTAATAGCTGTTTCACACAGGGAAGAGGCTTTTAAGCTGTTATTTGCAGGTAACACACGTTTTAACCATTATTGCAGTGTGAGTTGTCAAATAAGCTGCATTCTTCAATGTCCCACCGAGATCAACACATTTAAGTCATAACAGCACTCTGGAGTGGATCTTCCTTTCGTTTCAATGTGATTCCAGTGTCTTTGAACACAAAATGGCGTCTAAACATCAAATAAGTGCAAAAACAATGCTTTTACAAGTTTAATGTGGGGAAAAGGCTGTAATAGCTGTTTCACACAGGGAAGAGGCTTTTAAGCTGTTATTTGCAGGTAACATGCATTTTAACCACTATTGCAGTGTCAGTTGTCAAATAAGCTGCATTCTTCAATGTCCCACTGAGATCAACACATTTAAGTCATAAAAGCACTCTGGAGTGGATCTTCTTTTGTTTCAGTGTGATTCCAGTGTCTTTTGAACACAAAATGGCGTCTAAACATCAAATAAGTGCAAAACAATGCTTTTACAAGTTTAATGTGGGGAAAAAGGCTGTAATAGCTGTTTCACACAGGGAAGAGGCTTTTAAGCTGTTATTTGCAGGTAACACACGTTTTAACCACTATTGCAGTGTGAGTTGTCAAATAAGCTGCATTCTTCAATGTCCCACCGAGATCAACACATTTAAGTCATAACAGCACTCTGGAGTGGATCTTCTTTCGTTTCAATGTGATTCCAGTGTCTTTGAACACAAAATGGCGTCTAAACATCAAATAAGTGCAAAACAATGCTTTTACAAGTTTAATGTGGGCAAAAAGCCGGAAACAGCTGTTTCACACAGGAAAGAGGCTTTTAAGCTGTTATTTGCAGGTAACATGCATTTTAACCACTATTGCAGTGTCAGTTTGTCAAATAAGCTGCATTCTTCAATGTCGCACTGAGATCAACACATTTAAGTCATAAAAGCACTCTGGAGTGGATCTTCTTTTGTTTCAGTGTGATTCCAGTGTCTTTGAACACAAAATGGCGTCTAAACATCAAATAAGTGCAAAACAATGCTTTTACAAGTTTAATGTGGGCAAAAAGCCGGAAACAGCTGTTTCACGCAGGAAAGAGGCTTTTAAGCTGTTATTTGCAGGTAACATGCATTTTAACCACTATTGCAGTGTCAGTTGTCAAATAAGCTGCATTCTTCAATGTCCCCACCGAGATCAACACATTTAAGTCATAACAGCACTCTGGAGTGGATCTTCTTTCGTTTCAATGTGATTCCAGTGTCTTTTGAACACAAAATGGCGTCTAAACATCAAATAAGTGCAAAACAATGCTTTTACAAGTTTAAATGTGGGGAGAAAAGGCTGTAATAGCTGTTTCACACAGGGAAGAGGCTTTTAAGCTGTTATTTGCAGGTAACATGCATTTTAACCACTATTGCAGTGTCAGTTGTCAAATAAGCTGCATTCTTCAATGTCCCACTGAGATCAACACATTTAAGTCATAAAAAGCACTCTGGAGTGGATCTTCTTTTGTTTCAATGTGATTCCAGTGTCTTTGAACACAAAATGGCGTCTAAACATCAAATAAGTGCAAAACAATGCTTTTACAAGTTTAATGTGGGGAAAAAGGCTGTAATAGCTGTTTCACACAGGGAAGAGGCTTTTTAAGCTGTTATTTGCAGGTAACACACGTTTTACACCACTATTGCAGTGTGAGTTGTCAAATAAGCTGCATTCTTCAATGTCCCACCGAGATCAACACATTTAAGTCATAACAGCACTCTGGAGTGGATCTTCTTTCGTTTCAATGTGATTCCAGTGTCTTTTGAACACAAAATGGCGTCTAAACATCAAATAAGTGCAAAACAATGCTTTTACAAGTTTAATGTGGGCAAAAAAGCCGGAAACAGCTGTTTCACACAGGAAAGAGGCTTTTAAGCTGTTATTTGCAGGTAACATGCATTTTAACCACCACTATTGCAGTGTCAGTTGTCAAATAAGCTGCATTCTTCAATGTCGCACTGAGATCAACACATTTAAGTCATAAAAGCACTCTGGAGTGGATCTTCTTTTGTTTCAGTGTGATTCCAGTGTCTTTGAACACAAAATGGCGTCTAAACATCAAATAAGTGCAAAACAATGCTTTTACAAGTTTAATGTGGGGAAAAGGCTGTAATAGCTGTTTCACACAGGGAAGAGGCTTTTAAGCTGTTATTTGCAGGTAACACACGTTTTAACCACTATTGCAGTGTCAGTTGTCAAATAAGCTGCATTCTTCAATGTCCCACCGAGATCAAAACATTTAAGTCATAACAGCACTCTGGAGTGGATCTTCTTTCGTTGTCAATGTGATTCCAGTGTCTTTGAACACAAAATGGCGTCTAAAACATCAAATAAGTGCAAAACAATGCTTTTACAAAGTTTAATGTGGGGAAAAGGCTGTAATAGCTGTTTCAACACAGGGAAGAGGCTTTTTAGCTGTTATTTGCAGGTAACATGCATTTTAACCACTATTGCAAGTGTCAGTTGTCAAATAAGCTGCATTCTTCAATGTCCCACTGAGATCAACACATTTAAGTCATAAAAGCACTCTGGAGTGGATCTTCTTTTGTTTCAGTGTGATTCCAGTGTCTTTGAACACAAAATGGCGTCTAAACATCAAATAAGTGCAAAACAATGCTTTTTACAAGTTTAATGTGGGGAAAAGGCTGTAATAGCTGTTTCACACAGGGAAGAGGCTTTTAAGCTGTTATTTGCAGGTAAACACACGTTTTAACCACTATTGGCAGTGTCAGTTGTCAAATAAGCTGCATTCTTCAATGTCCCACCGAGATCAACACATTTAAGTCATAACAGCACTCTGGAGTGGATCTTCTTTCGTTTCAATGTGATTCCAGTGTCTTTGAACACAAAATGGCGTCTAAACATCAAATAAGTGCAAAAACAATGCTTTTACAAGTTTAATGTGGGGGAAAAGGCTGTAATAGCTGTTTCACACAGGGAAGAGGCTTTTAAGCTGTTATTTGCAGGTAACATGCATTTTAACCACTATTGCAGTGTCAGTTGTCAAATAAGCTGCATTCTTCAATGTCCCACTGAGATCAACACATTTAAGTCATAAAAGCACTCTGGAGTGGATCTTCTTTTGTTTCAGTGTGATTCCAGTGTCTTTGAACACAAAATGGCGTCTAAACATCAAATAAGTGCAAAACAATGCTTTTTACAAGTTTAATGTGGGGAAAAGGCTGTAATAGCTGTTTCACACAGGAAAGAGGCTTTTAAGCTGTTATTTGCAGGTAACACACGTTTTAACCACTATTGCAGTGTCAGTTGTCAAATAAGCTGCATTCTTCAATGTCCCACCGAGATCAACACATTTAAGTCATAACAGCACTCTGGAGTGGATCTTCTTTCGTTTCAATGTGATTCAGTGTCTTTGAACACAAAAATGGCGTCTAAACATCAATAAGTGCAAAACAATGCTTTTACAAGTTTAAATGTGGGGAAAAGGCTGTAATAGCTGTTTCACGCAGGAAAGAGGCTTTTAAGCTGTTATTTGCAGGTAACACACGTTTTAACCACTATTGCAGTGTCAGTTGTCAAATAAGCTGCATTCTTTCAATGTCCCACTGAGATCAACACATTTAAGTCATAAAAGCACTCTGGAGTGGATCTTCTTTTGTTTCAGTGTGATTCCAGTGTCTTTGAACACAAAATGGCGTCTAAACATCAAATAAGTGCAAAACAATGCTTTTACAAGTTTAATGTGGGGAAAAAGGCTGTAATAGCTGTTTCACACAGGGAAAAGGCTTTTAAGCTGTTATTTGCAGGTAACACACGTTTTAACCACTATTGCAGTGTGAGTTGTCAAATAAGCTGCATTCTTCAATGTCCCCCACCGAGAATCAACACATTTAAGTCATAAACAGCACTCTGGAGTGGATCTTCTTTCGTTTCAATGTGATTCCAGTGTCTTTGAACACAAAATGGCGTCTAAACATCAAATAAGTGCAAAAACAATGCTTTTACAAGTTTAATGTGGGCAAAAAGCCGGAAACAGCTGTTTCACACAGGAAAGAGGCTTTTAAGCTGTTATTTGCAGGTAACATGCATTTTAACCACTATTGCAGTGTCAGTTGTCAAATAAGCTGCATTCTTCAATGTCGCACTGAGATCAACACATTTAAGTCATAAAAGCACTCTGGAGTGGATCTTCTTTTGTTTCAGTGTGATTCCAGTGTCTTTGAACACAAAAATGGCGTCTAAACATCAAATAAGTGCAAAACAATGCTTTTACAAGTTTAATGTGGGGAAAAGGCTGTAAATAGCTGTTTCACACAGGGAAGAGGCTTTTAAGCTGTTATTTGCAGGTAACACACGTTTTAACCACTATTGCAGTGTCAGTTGTCAAATAAGCTGCATTCTTCAATGTCCCACCGAGATCAACACATTTAAGTCATAACAGCACTCTGGAGTGGATCTTCTTTCGTTTTCAATGTGATTCCAGTGTCTTTGAACACAAAATGGCGTCTAAACATCAAATAAGTGCAAAACAATGCTTTTACAAGTTTAATGTGGGGAAAAGGCTGTAATAGCTGTTTCACACAGGGAAGAGGCTTTTAAGCTGTTATTTGCAGGTAACATGCATTTTAACCACTATTGCAGTGTCAGTTGTCAAATAAGCTGCATTCTTCAATGTCCCACTGAGATCAACACATTTAAGTCATAAAAGCACTCTGGAGTGGATCTTCTTTTGTTTCAGTGTGATTCCAGTGTCTTTGAACACAAAATGGCGTCTAAACATCAAAATAAGTGCAAAAACAATGCTTTTACAAGTTTAATGTGGGCAAAAAGCCGGAAACAGCTGTTTCACACAGGAAAGAGGCTTTTAAGCTGTTATTTGCAGGTAACACACGTTTTAACCACTATTGCAGTGTCAGTTGTCAAATAAGCTGCATTCTTCAATGTCCCACCGAGATCAACACATTTAAGTCATAACAGCACTCTGGAGTGGATCTTCTTTCGTTTCAATGTGATTCCAGTGTCTTTGAACACAAAATGGCGTCTAAACATCAAATAAGTGCAAAACAATGCTTTTACAAGTTTAATGTGGGGAAAAGGCTGTAATAGCTGTTTCACACAGGGAAGAGGCTTTTAAGCTGTTATTTGCAGGTAACCACACGTTTTAACCACTATTGCAGTGTCAGTTGTCAAATAAGCTGCATTCTTCAATGTCCCACCGAGATCAACACATTTAAGTCATAACAGCACTCTGGAGTGGATCTTCTTTCGTTTCAATGTGATTCCAGTGTCTTTGAACACAAAATGGCGTCTAAACATCAAATAAGTGCAAAACAATGCTTTTTACAAGTTTAATGTGGGGAAAAGGCTGTAATAGCTGTTTCACACAGGGAAGAGGCTTTTAAGCTGTTATTTGCAGGTAACATGCATTTTAACCCACTATTGCAGTGTCAGTTGTCAAATAAGCTGCATTCTCAATGTCCCACTGAGATCAACACATTTAAGTCATAAAAGCACTCTGGTTGTTTCAGTGTGATTCCAGTGTCTTTGAACACAAAATGGCGTCTAAACATCAAATAAGTGCAAAACAATGCTTTTACAAGTTTAATGTGGGCAAAAAGCCGGAAACAGCTGTTTCACGCAGGAAAGAGGCTTTTAAGCTGTTATTTGCAGGTAACACACGTTTTAACCACTATTGCAGTGTCAGTTGTCAAATAAGCTGCATTCTTCAATGTCCCACCGAGATCAACACATTTAAGTCATAACAGCACTCTGGAGTGGATCTTCTTTCGTTTCAATGTGATTCCAGTGTCTTTGAACACAAAATGGCGTCTAAACATCAAATAAGTGCAAAACAATGCTTTTACAAGTTTAATGTGGGCAAAAAGCCGGAAACAGCTGTTTCACACAGGAAAGAGGCTTTTAAGCTGTTATTTGTAGGTAACATGCATTTTAACCACTATTGCAGTGTCAGTTGTCAAATAAGCTGCATTCTTCAATGTCCCACCGAGATCAACACATTTAAGTCATAACAGCACTCTGGAGTGGATCTTCTTTCGTTTCAATGTGATTCCAGTGTCTTTGAACACAAAATGGCGTCTAAACATCAAATAAGTGCAAAACAATGCTTTTACAAGTTTAATGTGGGGAAAAGGCTGTAATAGCTGTTTCACACAGGGAAGAGGCTTTTAAGCTGTTATTTGCAGGTAACATGCATTTTAACCACTATTGCAGTATGAGTTGTCAAATAAGCTGCATTCTTCAATGTCCCACCGAGATCAACACATTTAAGTCATAACAGCACTCTGGAGTGGATCTTCTTTCGTTTCAATGTGATTCCAGTGTCTTTGAACACAAAATGGCGTCTAAATATCAAATAAGTGCAAAACAATGCTTTTACAAGTTTAATGTGGGGAAAAGGCTGTAATAGCTGTTTCACACAGGGAAGAGGCTTTTAAGCTGTTATTTGCAGGTAACACACGTTTTAACCACTATTGCAGTGTGAGTTGTCAAATAAGCTGCATTCTTCAATGTCCCACCGAGATCAACACATTTAAGTCATAACAGCACTCTGGAGTGGATCTTCTTTCGTTTCAATGTGATTCCAGTGTCTTTGAACACAAAATGGCGTCTAAACATCAAATAAGTGCAAAACAATGCTTTTACAAGTTTAATGTGGGCAAAAAGCCGGAAACAGCTGTTTCACGCAGGAAAGAGGCTTTTAAGCTGTTATTTGCAGGTAACATGCATTTTAACCACTATTGCAGTGTCAGTTGTCAAATAAGCTGCATTCTTCAATGTCCCACTGAGATCAACACATTTAAGTCATAAAAGCACTCTGGAGTGGATCTTCTTTTGTTTCAGTGTGATTCCAGTGTCTTTGAACACAAAATGGCGTCTAAACATCAAATAAGTGCAAAACAATGCTTTTACAAGTTTAATGTGTGGAAAAGGCTGTAATAGCTGTTTCACACAGGGAAGAGGCTTTTAAGCTGTTATTTGCAGGTAACACACGTTTTAACCACTATTGCAGTGTCAGTTGTCAAATAAGCTGCATTCTTCAATGTCCCACCGAGATCAACACATTTAAGTCATAACAGCACTCTGGAGTGGATCTTCTTTCGTTTCCAACAAGTCCTCCAACTCATACGACCACAGTTGTCGTTGGTCCATGCACTCGAATACGACCTCTGGGAGCGTATTGCGGAGATTCTTCCGCAACGATAGTAGTGGTTAAGGTTAGGGTTAGGTCGACGTGTGGAGGCGGTCTCTGCCGATGATGCACGCGCGGGGGGGGGGGTAGGTTTAGGGGGGGCTGGGTAGCGCGGGGGGCGCGCGGGGGCGCGCGGGGGGTAGGTTTAGGGGGGGGGGGGTAGCGCGGGGGGCGCGCGGGGGCGCGCGGGGGGGGGGGGGGTGATTGACGGGGGGCGCGCGGGTGGGGGGGGGTAGCGCGGGGGGCGCGCGGGGGCGCGCGGGGGGGGATGGGGGTGGGGGGGGGTAGGGGGGTGGGGGGTGGGGAGGGGGTGGGGGGAAGATGTCGTGGAATCGGGGTAGGTTTAGGTCGACGTGTGGGGGGGGCGATCGTCTGAGACACCGGAGTGTCGATATTTACTTGACCGCTAGAGGGCGCGCTATTTTGAAACGTAACATATGGTCGTAATTCGGTGCTTGACACACGACCTATGTGGTCGTTTTCTCGAGGAGGACAGTCTGTTCGTTTCAATGTGATTCCAGTGTCTTTGAACACAAAATGGCGTCTAAATATCAAATAAGTGCAAAACAATGCTTTTACAAGTTTAATGTGGGGAAAAGGCTGTAATAGCTGTTTCACACAGGGAAGAGGCTTTTAAGCTGTTATTTGCAGGTAACACACGTTTTAACCACTATTGCAGTGTGAGTTGTCAAATAAGCTGCATTCTTCAATGTCCCACCGAGATCAACACATTTAAGTCATAACAGCACTCTGGAGTGGATCTTCTTTCGTTTCAATGTGATTCCAGTGTCTTTGAACACAAAATGGCGTCTAAACATCAAATAAGTGCAAAACAATGCTTTTACAAGTTTAATGTGGGCAAAAAGCCGGAAACAGCTGTTTCACGCAGGAAAGAGTCTTTTAAGCTGTTATTTGCAGGTAACACACGTTTTAACCACTATTGCAGTGTCAGTTGTCAAATAAGCTGCATTCTTCAATGTCCCACTGAGATCAACACATTTAAGTCATAAAAGCACTCTGGAGTGGATCTTCTTTTGTTTCAGTGTGATTCCAGTGTCTTTGAACACAAAATGGCGTCTAAACATCAAATAAGTGCAAAACAATGCTTTTACAAGTTTAATGTGGGGAAAAGGCTGTAATAGCTGTTTCACACAGGGAAGAGGCTTTTAAGCTGTTATTTGCAGGTAACACACGTTTTAACCACTATTGCAGTGTCAGTTGTCAAATAAGCTGCATTCTTCAATGTCCCACTGAGATCAACACATTTAAGTCATAAAAGCACTCTGGAGTGGATCTTCTTTTGTTTCAGTGTGATTCCAGTGTCTTTGAACACAAAATGGCGTCTAAACATCAAATAAGTGCAAAACAATGCTTTTACAAGTTTAATGTGGGCAAAAAGCCGGAAACAGCTGTTTCACACAGGAAAGAGGCTTTTAAGCTGTTATTTGCAGGTAACACACGTTTTAACCACTATTGCAGTGTCAGTTGTCAAATAAGCTGCATTCTTCAATGTCCCACCGAGATCAACACATTTAAGTCATAACAGCACTCTGGAGTGGATCTTCTTTCGTTTCAATGTGATTCCAGTGTCTTTGAACACAAAATGGCGTCTAAACATCAAATAAGTGCAAAACAATGCTTTTACAAGTTTAATGTGGGGAAAAGGCTGTAATAGCTGTTTCACACAGGGAAGAGGCTTTTAAGCTGTTATTTGCAGGTAACACACGTTTTAACCACTATTGCAGTGTGAGTTGTCAAATAAGCTGCATTCTTCAATGTCCCACCGAGATCAACACATTTAAGTCATAACAGCACTCTGGAGTGGATCTTCTTTTGTTTCAGTGTGATTCCAGTGTCTTTGAACACAAAATGGCGTCTAAACATCAAATAAGTGCAAAACAATGCTTTTACAAGTTTAATGTGGGGAAAAGGCTGTAATAGCTGTTTCACACAGGGAAGAGGCTTTTAAGCTGTTATTTGCAGGTAACACACGTTTTAACCACTATTGCAGTGTCAGTTGTCAAATAAGCTGCATTCTTCAATGTCCCACTGAGATCAACACATTTAAGTCATAAAAGCACTCTGGAGTGGATCTTCTTTTGTTTCAGTGTGATTCCAGTGTCTTTGAACACAAAATGGCGTCTAAACATCAAATAAGTGCAAAACAATGCTTTTACAAGTTTAATGTGGGCAAAAAGCCGGAAACAGCTGTTTCACACAGGAAAGAGGCTTTTAAGCTGTTATTTGCAGGTAACACACGTTTTAACCACTATTGCAGTGTCAGTTGTCAAATAAGCTGCATTCTTCAATGTCCCACCGAGATCAACACATTTAAGTCATAACAGCACTCTGGAGTGGATCTTCTTTCGTTTCAATGTGATTCCAGTGTCTTTGAACACAAAATGGCGTCTAAACATCAAATAAGTGCAAAACAATGCTTTTACAAGTTTAATGTGGGGAAAAGGCTGTAATAGCTGTTTCACACAGGGAAGAGGCTTTTAAGCTGTTATTTGCAGGTAACACACGTTTTAACCACTGTTGCAGTGTGAGTTGTCAAATAAGCTGCATTCTTCAATGTCCCACCGAGATCAACACATTTAAGTCATAACAGCACTCTGGAGTGGATCTTCTTTCGTTTCAATGTGATTCCAGTGTCTTTGAACACAAAATGGCGTCTAAACATCAAATAAGTGCAAAACAATGCTTTTACAAGTTTAATGTGGGCAAAAAGCCGGAAACAGCTGTTTCACACAGGAAAGAGGCTTTTAAGCTGTTATTTGCAGGTAACATGCATTTTAACCACTATTGCAGTGTCAGTTGTCAAATAAGCTGCATTCTTCAATGTCGCACTGAGATCAACACATTTAAGTCATAAAAGCACTCTGGAGTGGATCTTCTTTTGTTTCAATGTGATTCCAGTGTCTTTGAACACAAAATGGCGTCTAAACATCAAATAAGTGCAAAACAATGCTTTTACAAGTTTAATGTGGGGAAAAGGCTGTAATAGCTGTTTCACACAGGGAAGAGGCTTTTAAGCTGTTATTTGCAGGTAACACACGTTTTAACCACTATTGCAGTGTCAGTTGTCAAATAAGCTGCATTCTTCAATGTCCCACCGAGATCAACACATTTAAGTCATAACAGCACTCTGGAGTGGATCTTCTTTCGTTTCAATGTGATTCCAGTGTCTTTGAACACAAAATGGCGTCTAAACATCAAATAAGTGCAAAACAATGCTTTTACAAGTTTAATGTGGGCAAAAAGCCGGAAACAGCTGTTTCACGCAGGAAAGAGGCTTTTAAGCTGTTATTTGCAGGTAACATGCATTTTAACCACTATTGCAGTGTCAGTTGTCAAATAAGCTGCATTCTTCAATGTCCCACTGAGATCAACACATTTAAGTCGTAAAAGCACTCTGGAGTGGATCTTCTTTTGTTTCAGTGTGATTCCAGTGTCTTTGAACACAAAATGGCGTCTAAACATCAAATAAGTGCAAAACAATGCTTTTACAAGTTTAATGTGGGGAAAAGGCTGTAATAGCTGTTTCACACAGGGAAGAGGCTTTTAAGCTGTTATTTGCAGGTAACCCCCCTTTCAACCACTATTGCAGTGTCAGTTGTCAAATAAGCTGCATTCTTCAATGTCCCACTGAGATCAACACATTTAAGTCATAAAAGCACTCTGGAGTGGATCTTCTTTTGTTTCAGTGTGATTCCAGTGTCTTTGAACACAAAATGGCGTCTAAACATCAAATAAGTGCAAAACAATGCTTTTACAAGTTTAATGTGGGCAAAAAGCCGGAAACAGGTGTTTCACACAGGAAAGAGGCTTTTAAGCTGTTATTTGCAGGTAACACACGTTTTAACCACTATTGCAGTGTCAGTTGTCAAATAAGCTGCATTCTTCAATGTCCCACCGAGATCAACACATTTAAGTCATAACAGCACTCTGGAGTGGATCTTCTTTCGTTTCAATGTGATTCCAGTGTCTTTGAACACAAAATGGCGTCTAAACATCAAATAAGTGCAAAACAATGCTTTTACAAGTTTAATGTGGGGAAAAGGCTGTAATAGCTGTTTCACACAGGGAAGAGGCTTTTAAGCTGTTATTTGCAGGTAACATGCATTTTAACCACTATTGCAGTGTCAGTTGTCAAATAAGCTGCATTCTTCAATGTCCCACTGAGATCAACACATTTAAGTCATAAAAGCACTCTGGAGTGGATCTTCTTTTGTTTCAGTGTGATTCCAGTGTCTTTGAACACAAAATGGCGTCTAAACATCAAATAAGTGCAAAACAATGCTTTTACAAGTTTAATGTGGGGAAAAGGCTGTAATAGCTGTTTCACACAGGAAAGAGGCTTTTAAGCTGTTATTTGCAGGTAACACACGTTTTAACCACTATTGCAGTGTCAGTTGTCAAATAAGCTGCATTCTTCAATGTCCCACCGAGATCAACACATTTAAGTCATAACAGCACTCTGGAGTGGATCTTCTTTCGTTTCAATGTGATTCCAGTGTCTTTGAACACAAAATGGCGTCTAAACATCAAATAAGTGCAAAACAATGCTTTTACAAGTTTAATGTGGGGAAAAGGCTGTAATAGCTGTTTCACACAGGGAAGAGGCTTTTAAGCTGTTATTTGCAGGTAACACACGTTTTAACCACTATTGCAGTGTGAGTTGTCAAATAAGCTGCATTCTTCAATGTCCCACCGAGATCAACACATTTAAGTCATAACAGCACTCTGGAGTGGATCTTCTTTCGTTTCAATGTGATTCCAGTGT
Organism: Eutrigla gurnardus; assembly: GCF_963514095.1. NCBI lineage: Eukaryota > Metazoa > Chordata > Actinopteri > Perciformes > Triglidae > Eutrigla > Eutrigla gurnardus. The sequence goes on along the minus strand of NW_028155323.1, from coordinate 74,586 downwards.
CTTTGAACACAAAATGGCGTCTAAACATCAAATAAGTGCAAAACAATGCTTTTACAAGTTTAATGTGGGCAAAAAGCCGGAAACAGCTGTTTCACACAGGAAAGAGGCTTTTAAGCTGTTATTTGCAGGTAACATGCATTTTAACCACTATTGCAGTGTCAGTTGTCAAATAAGCTGCATTCTTCAATGTCGCACTGAGATCAACACATTTAAGTCATAAAAGCACTCTGGAGTGGATCTTCTTTTGTTTCAATGTGATTCCAGTGTCTTTGAACACAAAATGGCGTCTAAACATCAAATAAGTGCAAAACAATGCTTTTACAAGTTTAATGTGGGGAAAAGGCTGTAATAGCTGTTTCACACAGGGAAGAGGCTTTTAAGCTGTTATTTGCAGGTAACACACGTTTTAACCACTATTGCAGTGTCAGTTGTCAAATAAGCTGCATTCTTCAATGTCCCACCGAGATCAACACATTTAAGTCATAACAGCACTCTGGAGTGGATCTTCTTTCGTTTCAATGTGATTCCAGTGTCTTTGAACACAAAATGGCGTCTAAACATCAAATAAGTGCAAAACAATGCTTTTACAAGTTTAATGTGGGCAAAAAGCCGGAAACAGCTGTTTCACGCAGGAAAGAGGCTTTTAAGCTGTTATTTGCAGGTAACATGCATTTTAACCACTATTGCAGTGTCAGTTGTCAAATAAGCTGCATTCTTCAATGTCCCACTGAGATCAACACATTTAAGTCGTAAAAGCACTCTGGAGTGGATCTTCTTTTGTTTCAGTGTGATTCCAGTGTCTTTGAACACAAAATGGCGTCTAAACATCAAATAAGTGCAAAACAATGCTTTTACAAGTTTAATGTGGGGAAAAGGCTGTAATAGCTGTTTCACACAGGGAAGAGGCTTTTAAGCTGTTATTTGCAGGTAACACACGTTTTAACCACTATTGCAGTGTCAGTTGTCAAATAAGCTGCATTCTTCAATGTCCCACTGAGATCAACACATTTAAGTCATAAAAGCACTCTGGAGTGGATCTTCTTTTGTTTCAGTGTGATTCCAGTGTCTTTGAACACAAAATGGCGTCTAAACATCAAATAAGTGCAAAACAATGCTTTTACAAGTTTAATGTGGGCAAAAAGCCGGAAACAGGTGTTTCACACAGGAAAGAGGCTTTTAAGCTGTTATTTGCAGGTAACACACGTTTTAACCACTATTGCAGTGTCAGTTGTCAAATAAGCTGCATTCTTCAATGTCCCACCGAGATCAACACATTTAAGTCATAACAGCACTCTGGAGTGGATCTTCTTTCGTTTCAATGTGATTCCAGTGTCTTTGAACACAAAATGGCGTCTAAACATCAAATAAGTGCAAAACAATGCTTTTACAAGTTTAATGTGGGGAAAAGGCTGTAATAGCTGTTTCACACAGGGAAGAGGCTTTTAAGCTGTTATTTGCAGGTAACATGCATTTTAACCACTATTGCAGTGTCAGTTGTCAAATAAGCTGCATTCTTCAATGTCCCACTGAGATCAACACATTTAAGTCATAAAAGCACTCTGGAGTGGATCTTCTTTTGTTTCAGTGTGATTCCAGTGTCTTTGAACACAAAATGGCGTCTAAACATCAAATAAGTGCAAAACAATGCTTTTACAAGTTTAATGTGGGGAAAAGGCTGTAATAGCTGTTTCACACAGGGAAGAGGCTTTTAAGCTGTTATTTGCAGGTAACATGCATTTTAACCACTATTGCAGTGTCAGTTGTCAAATAAGCTGCATTCTTCAATGTCCCACTGAGATCAACACATTTAAGTCATAAAAGCACTCTGGAGTGGATCTTCTTTTGTTTCAGTGTGATTCCAGTGTCTTTGAACACAAAATGGCGTCTAAACATCAAATAAGTGCAAAACAATGCTTTTACAAGTTTAATGTGGGGAAAAGGCTGTAATAGCTGTTTCACACAGGGAAGAGGCTTTTAAGCTGTTATTTGCAGGTAACACACGTTTTAACCACTATTGCAGTGTCAGTTGTCAAATAAGCTGCATTCTTCAATGTCCCACTGAGATCAACACATTTAAGTCATAAAAGCACTCTGGAGTGGATCTTCTTTTGTTTCAGTGTGATTCCAGTGTCTTTGAACACAAAATGGCGTCTAAACATCAAATAAGTGCAAAACAATGCTTTTACAAGTTTAATGTGGGCAAAAAGCCGGAAACAGCTGTTTCACACAGAGAAGAGGCTTTTAAGCTGTTATTTGCAGGTAACACACGTTTTAACCACTATTGCAGTGTCAGTTGTCAAATAAGCTGCATTCTTCAATGTCCCACCGAGATCAACACATTTAAGTCATAACAGCACTCTGGAGTGGATCTTCTTTCGTTTCAATGTGATTCCAGTGTCTTTGAACACAAAATGGCGTCTAAACATCAAATAAGTGCAAAACAATGCTTTTACAAGTTTAATGTGGGGAAAAGGCTGTAATAGCTGTTTCACACAGGGAAGAGGCTTTTAAGCTGTTATTTGCAGGTAACACACGTTTTAACCACTATTGCAGTGTGAGTTGTCAAATAAGCTGCATTCTTCAATGTCCCACCGAGATCAACACATTTAAGTCATAACAGCACTCTGGAGTGGATCTTCTTTTGTTTCAGTGTGATTCCAGTGTCTTTGAACACAAAATGGCGTCTAAACATCAAATAAGTGCAAAACAATGCTTTTACAAGTTTAATGTGGGGAAAAGGCTGTAATAGCTGTTTCACACAGGGAAGAGGCTTTTAAGCTGTTATTTGCAGGTAACACACGTTTTAACCACTATTGCAGTGTCAGTTGTCAAATAAGCTGCATTCTTCAATGTCCCACTGAGATCAACACATTTAAGTCATAAAAGCACTCTGGAGTGGATCTTCTTTTGTTTCAGTGTGATTCCAGTGTCTTTGAACACAAAATGGCGTCTAAACATCAAATAAGTGCAAAACAATGCTTTTACAAGTTTAATGTGGGCAAAAAGCCGGAAACAGCTGTTTCACACAGGAAAGAGGCTTTTAAGCTGTTATTTGCAGGTAACACACGTTTTAACCACTATTGCAGTGTCAGTTGTCAAATAAGCTGCATTCTTCAATGTCCCACCGAGATCAACACATTTAAGTCATAACAGCACTCTGGAGTGGATCTTCTTTCGTTTCAATGTGATTCCAGTGTCTTTGAACACAAAATGGCGTCTAAACATCAAATAAGTGCAAAACAATGCTTTTACAAGTTTAATGTGGGGAAAAGGCTGTAATAGCTGTTTCACACAGGGAAGAGGCTTTTAAGCTGTTATTTGCAGGTAACACACGTTTTAACCACTATTGCAGTGTCAGTTGTCAAATAAGCTGCATTCTTCAATGTCCCACCGAGATCAACACATTTAAGTCATAACAGCACTCTGGAGTGGATCTTCTTTCGTTTCAATGTGATTCCAGTGTCTTTGAACACAAAATGGCGTCTAAACATCAAATAAGTGCAAAACAATGCTTTTACAAGTTTAATGTGGGCAAAAAGCCGGAAACAGCTGTTTCACGCAGGAAAGAGGCTTTTAAGCTGTTATTTGCAGGTAACATGCATTTTAACCACTATTGCAGTGTCAGTTGTCAAATAAGCTGCATTCTTCAATGTCCCACTGAGATCAACACATTTAAGTCGTAAAAGCACTCTGGAGTGGATCTTCTTTTGTTTCAGTGTGATTCCAGTGTCTTTGAACACAAAATGGCGTCTAAACATCAAATAAGTGCAAAACAATGCTTTTACAAGTTTAATGTGGGGAAAAGGCTGTAATAGCTGTTTCACACAGGGAAGAGGCTTTTAAGCTGTTATTTGCAGGTAACACACGTTTTAACCACTATTGCAGTGTCAGTTGTCAAATAAGCTGCATTCTTCAATGTCCCACTGAGATCAACACATTTAAGTCATAAAAGCACTCTGGAGTGGATCTTCTTTTGTTTCAGTGTGATTCCAGTGTCTTTGAACACAAAATGGCGTCTAAACATCAAATAAGTGCAAAACAATGCTTTTACAAGTTTAATGTGGGCAAAAAGCCGGAAACAGGTGTTTCACACAGGAAAGAGGCTTTTAAGCTGTTATTTGCAGGTAACACACGTTTTAACCACTATTGCAGTGTCAGTTGTCAAATAAGCTGCATTCTTCAATGTCCCACCGAGATCAACACATTTAAGTCATAACAGCACTCTGGAGTGGATCTTCTTTCGTTTCAATGTGATTCCAGTGTCTTTGAACACAAAATGGCGTCTAAACATCAAATAAGTGCAAAACAATGCTTTTACAAGTTTAATGTGGGGAAAAGGCTGTAATAGCTGTTTCACACAGGGAAGAGGCTTTTAAGCTGTTATTTGCAGGTAACATGCATTTTAACCACTATTGCAGTGTCAGTTGTCAAATAAGCTGCATTCTTCAATGTCCCACTGAGATCAACACATTTAAGTCATAAAAGCACTCTGGAGTGGATCTTCTTTTGTTTCAGTGTGATTCCAGTGTCTTTGAACACAAAATGGCGTCTAAACATCAAATAAGTGCAAAACAATGCTTTTACAAGTTTAATGTGGGGAAAAGGCTGTAATAGCTGTTTCACACAGGGAAGAGGCTTTTAAGCTGTTATTTGCAGGTAACATGCATTTTAACCACTATTGCAGTGTCAGTTGTCAAATAAGCTGCATTCTTCAATGTCCCACTGAGATCAACACATTTAAGTCATAAAAGCACTCTGGAGTGGATCTTCTTTTGTTTCAGTGTGATTCCAGTGTCTTTGAACACAAAATGGCGTCTAAACATCAAATAAGTGCAAAACAATGCTTTTACAAGTTTAATGTGGGGAAAAGGCTGTAATAGCTGTTTCACACAGGGAAGAGGCTTTTAAGCTGTTATTTGCAGGTAACACACGTTTTAACCACTATTGCAGTGTGAGTTGTCAAATAAGCTGCATTCTTCAATGTCCCACCGAGATCAACACATTTAAGTCATAACAGCACTCTGGAGTGGATCTTCTTTCGTTTCAATGTGATTCCAGTGTCTTTGAACACAAAATGGCGTCTAAACATCAAATAAGTGCAAAACAATGCTTTTACAAGTTTAATGTGGGCAAAAAGCCGGAAACAGCTGTTTCACGCAGGAAAGAGGCTTTTAAGCTGTTATTTGCAGGTAACACACGTTTTAACCACTATTGCAGTGTCAGTTGTCAAATAAGCTGCATTCTTCAATGTCCCACCGAGATCAACACATTTAAGTCATAACAGCACTCTGGAGTGGATCTTCTTTCGTTTCAATGTGATTCCAGTGTCTTTGAACACAAAATGGCGTCTAAACATCAAATAAGTGCAAAACAATGCTTTTACAGGTTTAATGTGGGGAAAAGGCTGTAATAGCTGTTTCACACAGGGAAGAGGCTTTTAAGCTGTTATTTGCAGGTAACATGCATTTTAACCACTATTGCAGTGTCAGTTGTCAAATAAGCTGCATTCTTCAATGTCCCACTGAGATCAACACATTTAAGTCATAAAAGCACTCTGGAGTGGATCTTCTTTTGTTTCAGTGTGATTCCAGTGTCTTTGAACACAAAATGGCGTCTAAACATCAAATAAGTGCAAAACAATGCTTTTACAAGTTTAATGTGGGCAAAAAGCCGGAAACAGCTGTTTCACACAGGAAAGAGGCTTTTAAGCTATTTGCAGGTAACACACGTTTTAACCACTATTGCAGTGTGAGTTGTCAAATAAGCTGCATTCTTCAATGTCCCACCGAGATCAACACATTTAAGTCATAACAGCACTCTGGAGTGGATCTTCTTTCGTTTCAATGTGATTCCAGTGTCTTTGAACACAAAATGGCGTCTAAACATCAAATAAGTGCAAAACAATGCTTTTACAAGTTTAATGTGCACTGCAAAAATGGAATTTCAAGAAAGTAAAAAAAGCCTTGTATCAAGAAAATAAGTCTTATTTTTTGTCCAAAAAGAATATTAATCTTGTCAAGCAAGTTTTGCATTAGAAAAAATATCTCATTTTAAGAAAAGTATGCCTTACTTTTTCTTGATAAGATATTCCAGCTAATTTTGAGCTAGAATGAACCAGAAAAAGAGTATAAAAATGTTATACGATCAAACCCAGCGGGGCACCAAGATTATTTGCCTTATTTTAAGAGTAAGACCATTTGCACAACATCTCAATTCAAGAATGCCATGAAACAAGGACAAAAGTTTTTATTATTAATATTTTCATTTTCATTACAGGACAGTTGCTTGGTGAGATTGAAAACCATATGGGATATTATGCTGCAAACCAGCTGCAACATGATGTTTAGTTGCTATGCTGCTACAATAACTGATGTATTATTATTTTGATAGTGAGGTTCAAATCAAAACTGGCTTTTCAATCTGTTTGATTATGATGGATCTGGAATGCAGAAGTGCCCTTTTTTTTTTGGATGTTGAATTGAGCAATTGTATTGCAAAGTTAATAAAAAAAATTAACTGGGGCGGTCGGTGGCGCAGTAGATAAGGCAGCCGCCCCATGTACGGAGGCTAAGCCGGTGGCGCAGTGGATAAGGCAGCCGCCCCATGTACGGAGGCTCAGCCTCGATGCGGAGATCAGTGGTTCGACTCCCGGCCTGGCAATCTCCTTCGTGCATTTCTTCCCCCTCTATCTCCCCTTTCCACACTGTCTCTCTCATAATACAAATAAAAAAGGCTTGCATGGCACTCCAGCCATAAAAAAAAAAAAAAAAAAAAAAAAACTGAGAAATTTTTGGTATCTTGATTTAAGACATCACTTTTATATTTGTTATGCTGTTTTAAGAAATTATGTCTTATTTTAACTACTTTTATGCTCATTATCAATCCCAGATTAAGGTGTAATTTCTTAAATTAGTAAAGAGACTTAAATTCTAATTTTGAGTAATTTAATCTTGAATTAGTGTTTTTTTCATTGCTTGTTTTAGAAGAATTTGGATTAGTTTAAGATTTTCTATCTAGTTTAAAGTCTAATTTTAGTCTTTCGGAGCTAAGAAATTTGGGCTTATTTTAAGAATTGCTTGTCAAGCAAAAAAAGCTTACCCCATTGGCAGATTTTTTTGCTTGATACAAGATAATTTGATTGAATATGAGAATATTTTACCTCTTTCTAGAAGGGCTGTTTTTGCAGTGTGGGCAAAAAGCCGGAAACAGCTGTTTCACACAGGAAAGAGGCTTTTAAGCTGTTATTTGCAGGTAACATGCATTTTAACCACTATTGCAGTGTCAGTTGTCAAATAAGCTGCATTCTTCAATGTCCCACTGAGATCAACACATTTAAGTCATAAAAGCACTCTGGAGTGGATCTTCTTTTGTTTCAGTGTGATTCCAGTGTCTTTGAACACAAAATGGCGTCTAAACATCAAATAAGTGCAAAACAATGCTTTTACAAGTTTAATGTGGGGAAAAGGCTGTAATAGCTGTTTCACACAGGGAAGAGGCTTTTAAGCTGTTATTTGCAGGTAACACACGTTTTAACCACTATTGCAGTGTCAGTTGTCAAATAAGCTGCATTCTTCAATGTCCCACTGAGATCAACACATTTAAGTCATAAAAGCACTCTGGAGTGGATCTTCTTTTGTTTCAGTGTGATTCCAGTGTCTTTGAACACAAAATGGCGTCTAAACATCAAATAAGTGCAAAACAATGCTTTTACAAGTTTAATGTGGGCAAAAAGCCGGAAACAGCTGTTTCACACAGAGAAGAGGCTTTTAAGCTGTTATTTGCAGGTAACACACGTTTTAACCACTATTGCAGTGTGAGTTGTCAAATAAGCTGCATTCTTCAATGTCCCACCGAGATCAACACATTTAAGTCATAACAGCACTCTGGAGTGGATCTTCTTTCGTTTCAATGTGATTCCAGTGTCTTTGAACACAAAATGGCGTCTAAACATCAAATAAGTGCAAAACAATGCTTTTACAAGTTTAATGTGGGGAAAAAGCCGGAAACAGCTGTTTCACACAGGAAAGAGGCTTTTAAGCTGTTATTTGCAGGTAACATGTATTTTAACCACTATTGCAGTGTCAGTTGTCAAATAAGCTGCATTCTTCAATGTCGCACTGAGATCAACACATTTAAGTCATAAAAGCACTCTGGAGTGGATCTTCTTTTGTGTCAGTGTGATTCCAGTGTCTTTGAACACAAAATGGCGTCTAAACATCAAATAAGTGCAAAACAATGCTTTTACAAGTTTAATGTGGGGAAAAGGCTGTAATAGCTGTTTCACACAGGGAAGAGGCTTTTAAGCTGTTATTTGCAGGTAACACACGTTTTAACCACTATTGCAGTGTCAGTTGTCAAATAAGCTGCATTCTTCAATGTCCCACCGAGATCAACACATTTAAGTCATAACAGCACTCTGGAGTGGATCTTCTTTCGTTTCAATGTGATTCCAGTGTCTTTGAACACAAAATGGCGTCTAAACATCAAATAAGTGCAAAACAATGCTTTTACAAGTTTAATGTGGGCAAAAAGCCGGAAACAGCTGTTTCACGCAGGAAAGAGGCTTTTAAGCTGTTATTTGCAGGTAACATGCATTTTAACCACTATTGCAGTGTCAGTTGTCAAATAAGCTGCATTCTTCAATGTCCCACTGAGATCAACACATTTAAGTCATAAAAGCACTCTGGAGTGGATCTTCTTTTGTTTCAGTGTGATTCCAGTGTCTTTGAACACAAAATGGCGTCTAAACATCAAATAAGTGCAAAACAATGCTTTTACAAGTTTAATGTGGGCAAAAAGCCGGAAACAGCTGTTTCACACAGGAAAGAGGCTTTTAAGCTGTTATTTGCAGGTAACACACGTTTTAACCACTATTGCAGTGTGAGTTGTCAAATAAGCTGCATTCTTCAATGTCCCACCGAGATCAACACATTTAAGTCATAACAGCACTCTGGAGTGGATCTTCTTTCGTTTCAATGTGATTCCAGTGTCTTTGAACACAAAATGGCGTCTAAACATCAAATAAGTGCAAAACAATGCTTTTACAAGTTTAATGTGGGCAAAAAGCCGGAAACAGCTGTTTCACACAGGAAAGAGGCTTTTAAGCTGTTATTTGCAGGTAACATGCATTTTAACCACTATTGCAGTGTCAGTTGTCAAATAAGCTGCATTCTTCAATGTCCCACTGAGATCAACACATTTAAGTCATAAAAGCACTCTGGAGTGGATCTTCTTTTGTTTCAGTGTGATTCCAGTGTCTTTGAACACAAAATGGCGTCTAAACATCAAATAAGTGCAAAACAATGCTTTTACAAGTTTAATGTGGGGAAAAGGCTGTAATAGCTGTTTCACACAGGGAAGAGGCTTTTAAGCTGTTATTTACAGGTAACACACGTTTTAACCACTATTGCAGTGTGAGTTGTCAAATAAGCTGCATTCTTCAATGTCCCACCGAGATCAACACATTTAAGTCATAACAGCACTCTGGAGTGGATCTTCTTTCGTTTCAATGTGATTCCAGTGTCTTTGAACACAAAATGGCGTCTAAACATCAAATAAGTGCAAAACAATGCTTTTACAAGTTTAATGTGGGCAAAAAGCCGGAAACAGCTGTTTCACACAGGAAAGAGGCTTTTAAGCTGTTATTTGCAGGTAACACACGTTTTAACCACTATTGCAGTGTCAGTTGTCAAATAAGCTGCATTCTTCAATGTCCCACCGAGATCAACACATTTAAGTCATAACAGCACTCTGGAGTGGATCTTCTTTCGTTTCAATGTGATTCCAGTGTCTTTGAACACAAAATGGCGTCTAAACATCAAATAAGTGCAAAACAATGCTTTTACAAGTTTAATGTGGGGAAAAGGCTGTAATAGCTGTTTCACACAGGGAAGAGGCTTTTAAGCTGTTATTTGCAGGTAACACACGTTTTAACCACTATTGCAGTGTCAGTTGTCAAATAAGCTGCATTCTTCAATGTCCCACCGAGATCAACACATTTAAGTCATAACAGCACTCTGGAGTGGATCTTCTTTCGTTTCAGTGTGATTCCAGTGTCTTTGAACACAAAATGGCGTCAAAACATCAAATAAGTGCAAAACAATGCTTTTACAAGTTTAATGTGGGGAAAAGGCTGTAATAGCTGTTTCACACAGGGAAGAGGCTTTTAAGCTGTTATTTGCAGGTAACATGCATTTTAACCACTATTGCAGTGTCAGTTGTCAAATAAGCTGCATTCTTCAATGTCCCACTGAGATCAACACATTTAAGTCATAAAAGCACTCTGGAGTGGATCTTCTTTTGTTTCAGTGTGATTCCAGTGTCTTTGAACACAAAATGGCGTCTAAACATCAAATAAGTGCAAAACAATGCTTTTACAAGTTTAATGTGGGCAAAAAGCCGGAAACAGCTGTTTCACACAGGAAAGAGGCTTTTAAGCTGTTATTTGCAGGTAACACACGTTTTAACCACTATTGCAGTGTGAGTTGTCAAATAAGCTGCATTCTTCAATGTCCCACCGAGATCAACACATTTAAGTCATAACAGCACTCTGGAGTGGATCTTCTTTCGTTTCAATGTGATTCCAGTGTCTTTGAACACAAAATGGCGTCTAAACATCAAATAAGTGCAAAACAATGCTTTTACAAGTTTAATGTGGGCAAAAAGCCGGAAACAGCTGTTTCACACAGGAAAGAGGCTTTTAAGCTGTTATTTGCAGGTAACATGCATTTTAACCACTATTGCAGTGTCAGTTGTCAAATAAGCTGCATTCTTCAATGTCCCACTGAGATCAACACATTTAAGTCATAAAAGCACTCTGGAGTGGATCTTCTTTTGTTTCAGTGTGATTCCAGTGTCTTTGAACACAAAATGGCGTCTAAACATCAAATAAGTGCAAAACAATGCTTTTACAAGTTTAATGTGGGGAAAAGGCTGTAATAGCTGTTTCACACAGGGAAGAGGCTTTTAAGCTGTTATTTACAGGTAACACACGTTTTAACCACTATTGCAGTGTGAGTTGTCAAATAAGCTGCATTCTTCAATGTCCCACCGAGATCAACACATTTAAGTCATAACAGCACTCTGGAGTGGATCTTCTTTCGTTTCAATGTGATTCCAGTGTCTTTGAACACAAAATGGCGTCTAAACATCAAATAAGTGCAAAACAATGCTTTTACAAGTTTAATGTGGGCAAAAAGCCGGAAACAGCTGTTTCACACAGGAAAGAGGCTTTTAAGCTGTTATTTGCAGGTAACACACGTTTTAACCACTATTGCAGTGTCAGTTGTCAAATAAGCTGCATTCTTCAATGTCCCACCGAGATCAACACATTTAAGTCATAACAGCACTCTGGAGTGGATCTTCTTTCGTTTCAATGTGATTCCAGTGTCTTTGAACACAAAATGGCGTCTAAACATCAAATAAGTGCAAAACAATGCTTTTACAAGTTTAATGTGGGGAAAAGGCTGTAATAGCTGTTTCACACAGGGAAGAGGCTTTTAAGCTGTTATTTGCAGGTAACACACGTTTTAACCACTATTGCAGTGTCAGTTGTCAAATAAGCTGCATTCTTCAATGTCCCACCGAGATCAACACATTTAAGTCATAACAGCACTCTGGAGTGGATCTTCTTTCGTTTCAGTGTGATTCCAGTGTCTTTGAACACAAAATGGCGTCTAAACATCAAATAAGTGCAAAACAATGCTTTTACAAGTTTAATGTGGGGAAAAGGCTGTAATAGCTGTTTCACACAGGGAAGAGGCTTTTAAGCTGTTATTTGCAGGTAACATGCATTTTAACCACTATTGCAGTGTCAGTTGTCAAATAAGCTGCATTCTTCAATGTCCCACTGAGATCAACACATTTAAGTCATAAAAGCACTCTGGAGTGGATCTTCTTTTGTTTCAGTGTGATTCCAGTGTCTTTGAACACAAAATGGCGTCTAAACATCAAATAAGTGCAAAACAATGCTTTTACAAGTTTAATGTGGGGAAAAGGCTGTAATAGCTGTTTCACACAGGGAAGAGGCTTTTAAGCTGTTATTTGCAGGTAACACACGTTTTAACCACTATTGCAGTGTGAGTTGTCAAATAAGCTGCATTCTTCAATGTCCCACCGAGATCAACACATTTAAGTCATAACAGCACTCTGGAGTGGATCTTTTTTCGTTTCAATGTGATTCCAGTGTCTTTGAACACAAAATGGCGTCTAAACATCAAATAAGTGCAAAACAATGCTTTTACAAGTTTAATGTGGGCAAAAAGCCGGAAACAGCTGTTTCACACAGGAAAGAGGCTTTTAATCTGTTATTTGCAGGTAACATGCATTTTAACCACTATTGCAGTGTCAGTTGTCAAATAAGCTGCATTCTTCAATGTCGCACTGAGATCAACACATTTAAGTCATAAAAGCACTCTGGAGTGGATCTTCTTTTGTTTCAGTGTGATTCCAGTGTCTTTGAACACAAAATGGCGTCTAAACATCAAATAAGTGCAAAACAATGCTTTTACAAGTTTAATGTGGGGAAAAGGCTGTAATAGCTGTTTCACACAGGGAAGAGGCTTTTAAGCTGTTATTTGCAGGTAACATGCATTTTAACCACTATTGCAGTGTCAGTTGTCAAATAAGCTGCATTCTTCAATGTCCCACTGAGATCAACACATTTAAGTCATAAAAGCACTCTGGAGTGGATCTTCTTTTGTTTCAGTGTGATTCCAGTGTCTTTGAACACAAAATGGCGTCTAAACATCAAATAAGTGCAAAACAATGCTTTTACAAGTTTAATGTGGGGAAAAGGCTGTAATAGCTGTTTCACACAGGGAAGAGGCTTTTAAGCTGTTATTTGCAGGTAACACACGTTTTAACCACTATTGCAGTGTGAGTTGTCAAATAAGCTGCATTCTTCAATGTCCCACCGAGATCAACACATTTAAGTCATAACAGCACTCTGGAGTGGATCTTCTTTCGTTTCAATGTGATTCCAGTGTCTTTGAACACAAAATGGCGTCTAAACATCAAATAAGTGCAAAACAATGCTTTTACAAGTTTAATGTGGGCAAAAAGCCGGAAACAGCTGTTTCACACAGGAAAGAGGCTTTTAATCTGTTATTTGCAGGTAACATGCATTTTAACCACTATTGCAGTGTCAGTTGTCAAATAAGCTGCATTCTTCAATGTCGCACTGAGATCAACACATTTAAGTCATAAAAGCACTCTGGAGTGGATCTTCTTTTGTTTCAGTGTGATTCCAGTGTCTTTGAACACAAAATGGCGTCTAAACATCAAATAAGTGCAAAACAATGCTTTTACAAGTTTAATGTGGGGAAAAGGCTGTAATAGCTGTTTCACACAGGGAAGAGGCTTTTAAGCTGTTATTTGCAGGTAACATGCATTTTAACCACTATTGCAGTGTCAGTTGTCAAATAAGCTGCATTCTTCAATGTGCCACTGAGATCAACACATTTAAGTCATAAAAGCACTCTGGAGTGGATCTTCTTTTGTTTCAGTGTGATTCCAGTGTCTTTGAACACAAAATGGCGTCTAAACATCAAATAAGTGCAAAACAATGCTTTTACAAGTTTAATGTGGGGAAAAGGCTGTAATAGCTGTTTCACACAGGGAAGAGGCTTTTAAGCTGTTATTTGCAGGTAACACACGTTTTAACCACTATTGCAGTGTGAGTTGTCAAATAAGCTGCATTCTTCAATGTCCCACCGAGATCAACACATTTAAGTCATAACAGCACTCTGGAGTGGATCTTCTTTCGTTTCAATGTGATTCCAGTGTCTTTGAACACAAAATGGCGTCTAAACATCAAATAAGTGCAAAACAATGCTTTTACAAGTTTAATGTGGGCAAAAAGCCGGAAACAGCTGTTTCACACAGGAAAGAGGCTTTTAAGCTGTTATTTGCAGGTAACATGCATTTTAACCACTATTGCAGTGTCAGTTGTCAAATAAGCTGCATTCTTCAATGTCGCACTGAGATCAACACATTTAAGTCATAAAAGCACTCTGGAGTGGATCTTCTTTTGTTTCAGTGTGATTCCAGTGTCTTTGAACACAAAATGGCGTCTAAACATCAAATAAGTGCAAAACAATGCTTTTACAAGTTTAATGTGGGGAAAAGGCTGTAATAGCTGTTTCACACAGGGAAGAGGCTTTTAAGCTGTTATTTGCAGGTAACATGCATTTTAACCACTATTGCAGTGTCAGTTGTCAAATAAGCTGCATTCTTCAATGTGCCACTGAGATCAACACATTTAAGTCATAAAAGCACTCTGGAGTGGATCTTCTTTTGTTTCAGTGTGATTCCAGTGTCTTTGAACACAAAATGGCGTCTAAACATCAAATAAGTGCAAAACAATGCTTTTACAAGTTTAATGTGGGGAAAAGGCTGTAATAGCTGTTTCACACAGGGAAGAGGCTTTTAAGCTGTTATTTGCAGGTAACACACGTTTTAACCACTATTGCAGTGTGAGTTGTCAAATAAGCTGCATTCTTCAATGTCCCACCGAGATCAACACATTTAAGTCATAACAGCACTCTGGAGTGGATCTTCTTTCGTTTCAATGTGATTCCAGTGTCTTTGAACACAAAATGGCGTCTAAACATCAAATAAGTGCAAAACAATGCTTTTACAAGTTTAATGTGGGCAAAAAGCCGGAAACAGCTGTTTCACACAGGAAAGAGGCTTTTAAGCTGTTATTTGCAGGTAACATGCATTTTAACCACTATTGCAGTGTCAGTTGTCAAATAAGCTGCATTCTTCAATGTCGCACTGAGATCAACACATTTAAGTCATAAAAGCACTCTGGAGTGGATCTTCTTTTGTTTCAGTGTGATTCCAGTGTCTTTGAACACAAAATGGCGTCTAAACATCAAATCTGTGCAAAACAATGCTTTTACAAGTTTAATGTGGGGAAAAGGCTGTAATAGCTGTTTCACACAGGGAAGAGGCTTTTAAGCTGTTATTTGCAGGTAACACACGTTTTAACCACTATTGCAGTGTGAGTTGTCAAATAAGCTGCATTCTTCAATGTCCCACCGAGATCAACACATTTAAGTCATAACAGCACTCTGGAGTGGATCTTCTTTCGTTTCAATGTGATTCCAGTGTCTTTGAACACAAAATGGCGTCTAAACATCAAATAAGTGCAAAACAATGCTTTTACAAGTTTAATGTGGGGAAAAAGCCGGAAACAGCTGTTTCACACAGGAAAGAGGCTTTTAAGCTGTTATTTGCAGGTAACATGTATTTTAACCACTATTGCAGTGTCAGTTGTCAAATAAGCTGCATTCTTCAATGTCGCACTGAGATCAACACATTTAAGTCATAAAAGCACTCTGGAGTGGATCTTCTTTTGTGTCAGTGTGATTCCAGTGTCTTTGAACACAAAATGGCGTCTAAACATCAAATAAGTGCAAAACAATGCTTTTACAAGTTTAATGTGGGGAAAAGGCTGTAATAGCTGTTTCACACAGGGAAGAGGCTTTTAAGCTGTTATTTGCAGGTAACACACGTTTTAACCACTATTGCAGTGTCAGTTGTCAAATAAGCTGCATTCTTCAATGTCCCACCGAGATCAACACATTTAAGTCATAACAGCACTCTGGAGTGGATCTTCTTTCGTTTCAATGTGATTCCAGTGTCTTTGAACACAAAATGGCGTCTAAACATCAAATAAGTGCAAAACAATGCTTTTACAAGTTTAATGTGGGCAAAAAGCCGGAAACAGCTGTTTCACGCAGGAAAGAGGCTTTTAAGCTGTTATTTGCAGGTAACATGCATTTTAACCACTATTGCAGTGTCAGTTGTCAAATAAGCTGCATTCTTCAATGTCCCACTGAGATCAACACATTTAAGTCATAAAAGCACTCTGGAGTGGATCTTCTTTTGTTTCAGTGTGATTCCAGTGTCTTTGAACACAAAATGGCGTCTAAACATCAAATAAGTGCAAAACAATGCTTTTACAAGTTTAATGTGGGGAAAAGGCTGTAATAGCTGTTTCACACAGGGAAGAGGCTTTTAAGCTGTTATTTGCAGGTAACACACGTTTTAACCACTATTGCAGTGTGAGTTGTCAAATAAGCTGCATTCTTCAATGTCCCACCGAGATCAACACATTTAAGTCATAACAGCACTCTGGAGTGGATCTTCTTTCGTTTCAATGTGATTCCAGTGTCTTTGAACACAAAATGGCGTCTAAACATCAAATAAGTGCAAAACAATGCTTTTACAAGTTTAATGTGGGGAAAAGGCTGTAATAGCTGTTTCACACAGGGAAGAGGCTTTTAAGCTGTTATTTGCAGGTAACACATGTTTTAACCACTATTGCAGTGTGAGTTGTCAAATAAGCTGCATTCTTCAATGTCCCACCGAGATCAACACATTTAAGTCATAACAGCACTCTGGAGTGGATCTTCTTTCGTTTCAATGTGATTCCAGTGTCTTTGAACACAAAATGGCGTCTAAACATCAAATAAGTGCAAAACAATGCTTTTACAAGTTTAATGTGGGCAAAAAGCCGGAAACAGCTGTTTCACGCAGGAAAGAGGCTTTTAAGCTGTTATTTGCAGGTAACATGCATTTTAACCACTATTGCAGTGTCAGTTGTCAAATAAGCTGCATTCTTCAATGTCCCACTGAGATCAACACATTTAAGTCATAAAAGCACTCTGGAGTGGATCTTCTTTTGTTTCAGTGTGATTCCAGTGTCTTTGAACACAAAATGGCGTCTAAACATCAAATAAGTGCAAAACAATGCTTTTACAAGTTTAATGTGGGGAAAAGGCTGTAATAGCTGTTTCACACAGGGAAGAGGCTTTTAAGCTGTTATTTGCAGGTAACACACGTTTTAACCACTATTGCAGTGTGAGTTGTCAAATAAGCTGCATTCTTCAATGTCCCACCGAGATCAACACATTTAAGTCATAACAGCACTCTGGAGTGGATCTTCTTTCGTTTCAATGTGATTCCAGTGTCTTTGAACACAAAATGGCGTCTAAACATCAAATAAGTGCAAAACAATGCTTTTACAAGTTTAATGTGGGCAAAAAGCCGGAAACAGCTGTTTCACGCAGGAAAGAGGCTTTTAAGCTGTTATTTGCAGGTAACATGCATTTTAACCACTATTGCAGTGTCAGTTGTCAAATAAGCTGCATTCTTCAATGTCCCACTGAGATCAACACATTTAAGTCATAAAAGCACTCTGGAGTGGATCTTGTTTTGTTTCAGTGTGATTCCAGTGTCTTTGAACACAAAATGGCGTCTAAACATCAAATAAGTGCAAAACAATGCTTTTACAAGTTTAATGTGGGGAAAAGGCTGTAATAGCTGTTTCACACAGGGAAGAGGCTTTTAAGCTGTTATTTGCAGGTAACATGCATTTTAACCACTATTGCAGTGTCAGTTGTCAAATAAGCTGCATTCTTCAATGTCCCACTGAGATCAACACATTTAAGTCATAAAAGCACTCTGGAGTGGATCTTCTTTTGTTTCAGTGTGATTCCAGTGTCTTTGAACACAAAATGGCGTCTAAACATCAAATAAGTGCAAAACAATGCTTTTACAAGTTTAATGTGGGGAAAAGGCTGTAATAGCTGTTTCACACAGGGAAGAGGCTTTTAAGCTGTTATTTGCAGGTAACACACGTTTTAACCACTATTGCAGTGTGAGTTGTCAAATAAGCTGCATTCTTCAATGTCCCACCGAGATCAACACATTTAAGTCATAACAGCACTCTGGAGTGGATCTTCTTTCGTTTCAATGTGATTCCAGTGTCTTTGAACACAAAATGGCGTCTAAACATCAAATAAGTGCAAAACAATGCTTTTACAAGTTTAATGTGGGCAAAAAGCCGGAAACAGCTGTTTCACACAGGAAAGAGGCTTTTAATCTGTTATTTGCAGGTAACATGCATTTTAACCACTATTGCAGTGTCAGTTGTCAAATAAGCTGCATTCTTCAATGTCGCACTGAGATCAACACATTTAAGTCATAAAAGCACTCTGGAGTGGATCTTCTTTTGTTTCAGTGTGATTCCAGTGTCTTTGAACACAAAATGGCGTCTAAACATCAAATAAGTGCAAAACAATGCTTTTACAAGTTTAATGTGGGGAAAAGGCTGTAATAGCTGTTTCACACAGGGAAGAGGCTTTTAAGCTGTTATTTGCAGGTAACATGCATTTTAACCACTATTGCAGTGTCAGTTGTCAAATAAGCTGCATTCTTCAATGTCCCACTGAGATCAACACATTTAAGTCATAAAAGCACTCTGGAGTGGATCTTCTTTTTTTTCATTTTGATTCCAGTGTCTTTGAACACAAAATGGCGTCTAAACATCAAATAAGTGCAAAACAATGCTTTTACAAGTTTAATGTGGGGAAAAGGCTGTAATAGCTGTTTCACACAGGGAAGAGGCTTTTAAGCTGTTATTTGCAGGTAACACACGTTTTAACCACTATTGCAGTGTGAGTTGTCAAATAAGCTGCATTCTTCAATGTCCCACCGAGATCAACACATTTAAGTCATAACAGCACTCTGGAGTGGATCTTCTTTCGTTTCAATGTGATTCCAGTGTCTTTGAACACAAAATGGCGTCTAAACATCAAATAAGTGCAAAACAATGCTTTTACAAGTTTAATGTGGGCAAAAAGCCGGAAACAGCTGTTTCACGCAGGAAAGAGGCTTTTAAGCTGTTATTTGCAGGTAACATGCATTTTAACCACTATTGCAGTGTCAGTTGTCAAATAAGCTGCATTCTTCAATGTCCCACTGAGATCAACACATTTAAGTCATAAAAGCACTCTGGAGTGGATCTTCTTTTGTTTCAGTGTGATTCCAGTGTCTTTGAACACAAAATGGCGTCTAAACATCAAATAAGTGCAAAACAATGCTTTTACAAGTTTAATGTGTGGAAAAGGCTGTAATAGCTGTTTCACACAGGGAAGAGGCTTTTAAGCTGTTATTTGCAGGTAACACACGTTTTAACCACTATTGCAGTGTGAGTTGTCAAATAAGCTGCATTCTTCAATGTCCCACCGAGATCAACACATTTAAGTCATAACAGCACTCTGGAGTGGATCTTCTTTCGTTTCAATGTGATTCCAGTGTCTTTGAACACAAAATGGCGTCTAAACATCAAATAAGTGCAAAACAATGCTTTTACAAGTTTAATGTGTGGAAAAGGCTGTAATAGCTGTTTCACACAGGGAAGAGGCTTTTAAGCTGTTATTTGCAGGTAACACACGTTTTAACCACTATTGCAGTGTGAGTTGTCAAATAAGCTGCATTCTTCAATGTCCCACCGAGATCAACACATTTAAGTCATAACAGCACTCTGGAGTGGATCTTCTTTCGTTTCAATGTGATTCCAGTGTCTTTGAACACAAAATGGCGTCTAAACATCAAATAAGTGCAAAACAATGCTTTTACAAGTTTAATGTGGGCAAAAAGCCGGTAACAGCTGTTTCACGCAGGAAAGAGGCTTTTAAGCTGTTATTTGCAGGTAACATGCATTTTAACCACTATTGCAGTGTCAGTTGTCAAATAAGCTGCATTCTTCAATGTCCCACTGAGATCAACACATTTAAGTCATAAAAGCACTCTGGAGTGGATCTTCTTTTGTTTCAGTGTGATTCCAGTGTCTTTGAACACAAAATGGCGTCTAAACATCAAATAAGTGCAAAACAATGCTTTTACAAGTTTAATGTGTGGAAAAGGCTGTAATAGCTGTTTCACACAGGGAAGAGGCTTTTAAGCTGTTATTTGCAGGTAACACACGTTTTAACCACTATTGCAGTGTGAGTTGTCAAATAAGCTGCATTCTTCAATGTCCCACCGAGATCAACACATTTAAGTCATAACAGCACTCTGGAGTGGATCTTCTTTCGTTTCAATGTGATTCCAGTGTCTTTGAACACAAAATGGCGTCTAAACATCAAATAAGTGCAAAACAATGCTTTTACAAGTTTAATGTGGGCAAAAAGCCGGAAACAGCTGTTTCACGCAGGAAAGAGGCTTTTAAGCTGTTATTTGCAGGTAACATGCATTTTAACCACTATTGCAGTGTGAGTTGTCAAATAAGCTGCATTCTTCAATGTCGCACTGAGATCAACACATTTAAGTCATAAAAGCACTCTGGAGTGGATCTTCTTTTGTTTCAGTGTGATTCCAGTGTCTTTGAACACAAAATGGCGTCTAAACATCAAATAAGTGCAAAACAATGCTTTTACAAGTTTAATGTGGGGAAAAGGCTGTAATAGCTGTTTCACACAGGGAAGAGGCTTTTAAGCTGTTATTTGCAGGTAACACACGTTTTAACCACTATTGCAGTGTGAGTTGTCAAATAAGCTGCATTCTTCAATGTCCCACCGAGATCAACACATTTAAGTCATAACAGCACTCTGGAGTGGATCTTCTTTCGTTTCAATGTGATTCCAGTGTCTTTGAACACAAAATGGCGTCTAAACATCAAATAAGTGCAAAACAATGCTTTTACAAGTTTAATGTGGGGAAAAAGCCGGAAACAGCTGTTTCACACAGGAAAGAGGCTTTTAAGCTGTTATTTGCAGGTAACATGTATTTTAACCACTATTGCAGTGTCAGTTGTCAAATAAGCTGCATTCTTCAATGTCGCACTGAGATCAACACATTTAAGTCATAAAAGCACTCTGGAGTGGATCTTCTTTTGTGTCAGTGTGATTCCAGTGTCTTTGAACACAAAATGGCGTCTAAACATCAAATAAGTGCAAAACAATGCTTTTACAAGTTTAATGTGGGGAAAAGGCTGTAATAGCTGTTTCACACAGGGAAGAGGCTTTTAAGCTGTTATTTGCAGGTAACACACGTTTTAACCACTATTGCAGTGTCAGTTGTCAAATAAGCTGCATTCTTCAATGTCCCACCGAGATCAACACATTTAAGTCATAACAGCACTCTGGAGTGGATCTTCTTTCGTTTCAATGTGATTCCAGTGTCTTTGAACACAAAATGGCGTCTAAACATCAAATAAGTGCAAAACAATGCTTTTACAAGTTTAATGTGGGCAAAAAGCCGGAAACAGCTGTTTCACGCAGGAAAGAGGCTTTTAAGCTGTTATTTGCAGGTAACATGCATTTTAACCACTATTGCAGTGTCAGTTGTCAAATAAGCTGCATTCTTCAATGTCCCACTGAGATCAACACATTTAAGTCATAAAAGCACTCTGGAGTGGATCTTCTTTTGTTTCAGTGTGATTCCAGTGTCTTTGAACACAAAATGGCGTCTAAACATCAAATAAGTGCAAAACAATGCTTTTACAAGTTTAATGTGGGGAAAAGGCTGTAATAGCTGTTTCACACAGGGAAGAGGCTTTTAAGCTGTTATTTGCAGGTAACACACGTTTTAACCACTATTGCAGTGTGAGTTGTCAAATAAGCTGCATTCTTCAATGTCCCACCGAGATCAACACATTTAAGTCATAACAGCACTCTGGAGTGGATCTTCTTTCGTTTCAATGTGATTCCAGTGTCTTTGAACACAAAATGGCGTCTAAACATCAAATAAGTGCAAAACAATGCTTTTACAAGTTTAATGTGGGGAAAAGGCTGTAATAGCTGTTTCACACAGGGAAGAGGCTTTTAAGCTGTTATTTGCAGGTAACACATGTTTTAACCACTATTGCAGTGTGAGTTGTCAAATAAGCTGCATTCTTCAATGTCCCACCGAGATCAACACATTTAAGTCATAACAGCACTCTGGAGTGGATCTTCTTTCGTTTCAATGTGATTCCAGTGTCTTTGAACACAAAATGGCGTCTAAACATCAAATAAGTGCAAAACAATGCTTTTACAAGTTTAATGTGGGCAAAAAGCCGGAAACAGCTGTTTCACGCAGGAAAGAGGCTTTTAAGCTGTTATTTGCAGGTAACATGCATTTTAACCACTATTGCAGTGTCAGTTGTCAAATAAGCTGCATTCTTCAATGTCCCACTGAGATCAACACATTTAAGTCATAAAAGCACTCTGGAGTGGATCTTCTTTTGTTTCAGTGTGATTCCAGTGTCTTTGAACACAAAATGGCGTCTAAACATCAAATAAGTGCAAAACAATGCTTTTACAAGTTTAATGTGGGGAAAAGGCTGTAATAGCTGTTTCACACAGGGAAGAGGCTTTTAAGCTGTTATTTGCAGGTAACACACGTTTTAACCACTATTGCAGTGTGAGTTGTCAAATAAGCTGCATTCTTCAATGTCCCACCGAGATCAACACATTTAAGTCATAACAGCACTCTGGAGTGGATCTTCTTTCGTTTCAATGTGATTCCAGTGTCTTTGAACACAAAATGGCGTCTAAACATCAAATAAGTGCAAAACAATGCTTTTACAAGTTTAATGTGGGCAAAAAGCCGGAAACAGCTGTTTCACGCAGGAAAGAGGCTTTTAAGCTGTTATTTGCAGGTAACATGCATTTTAACCACTATTGCAGTGTCAGTTGTCAAATAAGCTGCATTCTTCAATGTCCCACTGAGATCAACACATTTAAGTCATAAAAGCACTCTGGAGTGGATCTTGTTTTGTTTCAGTGTGATTCCAGTGTCTTTGAACACAAAATGGCGTCTAAACATCAAATAAGTGCAAAACAATGCTTTTACAAGTTTAATGTGGGGAAAAGGCTGTAATAGCTGTTTCACACAGGGAAGAGGCTTTTAAGCTGTTATTTGCAGGTAACATGCATTTTAACCACTATTGCAGTGTCAGTTGTCAAATAAGCTGCATTCTTCAATGTCCCACTGAGATCAACACATTTAAGTCATAAAAGCACTCTGGAGTGGATCTTCTTTTGTTTCAGTGTGATTCCAGTGTCTTTGAACACAAAATGGCGTCTAAACATCAAATAAGTGCAAAACAATGCTTTTACAAGTTTAATGTGGGGAAAAGGCTGTAATAGCTGTTTCACACAGGGAAGAGGCTTTTAAGCTGTTATTTGCAGGTAACACACGTTTTAACCACTATTGCAGTGTGAGTTGTCAAATAAGCTGCATTCTTCAATGTCCCACCGAGATCAACACATTTAAGTCATAACAGCACTCTGGAGTGGATCTTCTTTCGTTTCAATGTGATTCCAGTGTCTTTGAACACAAAATGGCGTCTAAACATCAAATAAGTGCAAAACAATGCTTTTACAAGTTTAATGTGGGCAAAAAGCCGGAAACAGCTGTTTCACACAGGAAAGAGGCTTTTAATCTGTTATTTGCAGGTAACATGCATTTTAACCACTATTGCAGTGTCAGTTGTCAAATAAGCTGCATTCTTCAATGTCGCACTGAGATCAACACATTTAAGTCATAAAAGCACTCTGGAGTGGATCTTCTTTTGTTTCAGTGTGATTCCAGTGTCTTTGAACACAAAATGGCGTCTAAACATCAAATAAGTGCAAAACAATGCTTTTACAAGTTTAATGTGGGGAAAAGGCTGTAATAGCTGTTTCACACAGGGAAGAGGCTTTTAAGCTGTTATTTGCAGGTAACATGCATTTTAACCACTATTGCAGTGTCAGTTGTCAAATAAGCTGCATTCTTCAATGTCCCACTGAGATCAACACATTTAAGTCATAAAAGCACTCTGGAGTGGATCTTCTTTTTTTTCATTTTGATTCCAGTGTCTTTGAACACAAAATGGCGTCTAAACATCAAATAAGTGCAAAACAATGCTTTTACAAGTTTAATGTGGGGAAAAGGCTGTAATAGCTGTTTCACACAGGGAAGAGGCTTTTAAGCTGTTATTTGCAGGTAACACACGTTTTAACCACTATTGCAGTGTGAGTTGTCAAATAAGCTGCATTCTTCAATGTCCCACCGAGATCAACACATTTAAGTCATAACAGCACTCTGGAGTGGATCTTCTTTCGTTTCAATGTGATTCCAGTGTCTTTGAACACAAAATGGCGTCTAAACATCAAATAAGTGCAAAACAATGCTTTTACAAGTTTAATGTGGGCAAAAAGCCGGAAACAGCTGTTTCACGCAGGAAAGAGGCTTTTAAGCTGTTATTTGCAGGTAACATGCATTTTAACCACTATTGCAGTGTCAGTTGTCAAATAAGCTGCATTCTTCAATGTCCCACTGAGATCAACACATTTAAGTCATAAAAGCACTCTGGAGTGGATCTTCTTTTGTTTCAGTGTGATTCCAGTGTCTTTGAACACAAAATGGCGTCTAAACATCAAATAAGTGCAAAACAATGCTTTTACAAGTTTAATGTGTGGAAAAGGCTGTAATAGCTGTTTCACACAGGGAAGAGGCTTTTAAGCTGTTATTTGCAGGTAACACACGTTTTAACCACTATTGCAGTGTGAGTTGTCAAATAAGCTGCATTCTTCAATGTCCCACCGAGATCAACACATTTAAGTCATAACAGCACTCTGGAGTGGATCTTCTTTCGTTTCAATGTGATTCCAGTGTCTTTGAACACAAAATGGCGTCTAAACATCAAATAAGTGCAAAACAATGCTTTTACAAGTTTAATGTGTGGAAAAGGCTGTAATAGCTGTTTCACACAGGGAAGAGGCTTTTAAGCTGTTATTTGCAGGTAACACACGTTTTAACCACTATTGCAGTGTGAGTTGTCAAATAAGCTGCATTCTTCAATGTCCCACCGAGATCAACACATTTAAGTCATAACAGCACTCTGGAGTGGATCTTCTTTCGTTTCAATGTGATTCCAGTGTCTTTGAACACAAAATGGCGTCTAAACATCAAATAAGTGCAAAACAATGCTTTTACAAGTTTAATGTGGGCAAAAAGCCGGTAACAGCTGTTTCACGCAGGAAAGAGGCTTTTAAGCTGTTATTTGCAGGTAACATGCATTTTAACCACTATTGCAGTGTCAGTTGTCAAATAAGCTGCATTCTTCAATGTCCCACTGAGATCAACACATTTAAGTCATAAAAGCACTCTGGAGTGGATCTTCTTTTGTTTCAGTGTGATTCCAGTGTCTTTGAACACAAAATGGCGTCTAAACATCAAATAAGTGCAAAACAATGCTTTTACAAGTTTAATGTGTGGAAAAGGCTGTAATAGCTGTTTCACACAGGGAAGAGGCTTTTAAGCTGTTATTTGCAGGTAACACACGTTTTAACCACTATTGCAGTGTGAGTTGTCAAATAAGCTGCATTCTTCAATGTCCCACCGAGATCAACACATTTAAGTCATAACAGCACTCTGGAGTGGATCTTCTTTCGTTTCAATGTGATTCCAGTGTCTTTGAACACAAAATGGCGTCTAAACATCAAATAAGTGCAAAACAATGCTTTTACAAGTTTAATGTGGGCAAAAAGCCGGAAACAGCTGTTTCACGCAGGAAAGAGGCTTTTAAGCTGTTATTTGCAGGTAACATGCATTTTAACCACTATTGCAGTGTCAGTTGTCAAATAAGCTGCATTCTTCAATGTCCCACTGAGATCAACACATTTAAGTCATAAAAGCACTCTGGAGTGGATCTTCTTTTGTTTCAGTGTGATTCCAGTGTCTTTGAACACAAAATGGCGTCTAAACATCAAATAAGTGCAAAACAATGCTTTTACAAGTTTAATGTGTGGAAAAGGCTGTAATAGCTGTTTCACACAGGGAAGAGGCTTTTAAGCTGTTATTTGCAGGTAACACACGTTTTAACCACTATTGCAGTGTGAGTTGTCAAATAAGCTGCATTCTTCAATGTCCCACCGAGATCAACACATTTAAGTCATAACAGCACTCTGGAGTGGATCTTCTTTCGTTTCAATGTGATTCCAGTGTCTTTGAACACAAAATGGCGTCTAAACATCAAATAAGTGCAAAACAATGCTTTTACAAGTTTAATGTGGGCAAAAAGCCGGAAACAGCTGTTTCACGCAGGAAAGAGGCTTTTAAGCTGTTATTTGCAGGTAACATGCATTTTAACCACTATTGCAGTGTCAGTTGTCAAATAAGCTGCATTCTTCAATGTCCCACTGAGATCAACACATTTAAGTCATAAAAGCACTCTGGAGTGGATCTTCTTTTGTTTCAGTGTGATTCCAGTGTCTTTGAACACAAAATGGCGTCTAAACATCAAATAAGTGCAAAACAATGCTTTTACAAGTTTAATGTGTGGAAAAGGCTGTAATAGCTGTTTCACACAGGGAAGAGGCTTTTAAGCTGTTATTTGCAGGTAACACACGTTTTAACCACTATTGCAGTGTGAGTTGTCAAATAAGCTGCATTCTTCAATGTCCCACCGAGATCAACACATTTAAGTCATAACAGCACTCTGGAGTGGATCTTCTTTCGTTTCAATGTGATTCCAGTGTCTTTGAACACAAAATGGCGTCTAAACATCAAATAAGTGCAAAACAATGCTTTTACAAGTTAAATGTGGGCAAAAAGCCAGAAACAGCTGTTTCACGCAGGAAAGAGGCTTTTAAGCTGTTATTTGCAGGTAACATGCATTTTAACCACTATTGCAGTGTCAGTTGTCAAATAAGCTGCATTCTTCAATGTCCCACTGAGATCAACACATTTAAGTCATAAAAGCACTCTGGAGTGGATCTTCTTTTGTTTCAGTGTGATTCCAGTGTCTTTGAACACAAAATGGCGTCTAAACATCAAATAAGTGCAAAACAATGCTTTTACAAGTTTAATGTGTGGAAAAGGCTGTAATAGCTGTTTCACACAGGGAAGAGGCTTTTAAGCTGTTATTTGCAGGTAACACACGTTTTAACCACTATTGCAGTGTGAGTTGTCAAATAAGCTGCATTCTTCAATGTCCCACCGAGATCAACACATTTAAGTCATAACAGCACTCTGGAGTGGATCTTCTTTCGTTTCAATGTGATTCCAGTGTCTTTGAACACAAAATGGCGTCTAAACATCAAATAAGTGCAAAACAATGCTTTTACAAGTTTAATGTGGGCAAAAAGCCGGAAACAGCTGTTTCACGCAGGAAAGAGGCTTTTAAGCTGTTATTTGCAGGTAACATGCATTTTAACCACTATTGCAGTGTCAGTTGTCAAATAAGCTGCATTCTTCAATGTCCCACTGAGATCAACACATTTAAGTCATAAAAGCACTCTGGAGTGGATCTTCTTTTGTTTCAGTGTGATTCCAGTGTCTTTGAACACAAAATGGCGTCTAAACATCAAATAAGTGCAAAACAATGCTTTTACAAGTTTAATGTGTGGAAAAGGCTGTAATAGCTGTTTCACACAGGGAAGAGGCTTTTAAGCTGTTATTTGCAGGTAACACACGTTTTAACCACTATTGCAGTGTGAGTTGTCAAATAAGCTGCATTCTTCAATGTCCCACCGAGATCAACACATTTAAGTCATAACAGCACTCTGGAGTGGATCTTCTTTCGTTTCAATGTGATTCCAGTGTCTTTGAACACAAAATGGCGTCTAAACATCAAATAAGTGCAAAACAATGCTTTTACAAGTTAAATGTGGGCAAAAAGCCAGAAACAGCTGTTTCACGCAGGAAAGAGGCTTTTAAGCTGTTATTTGCAGGTAACATGCATTTTAACCACTATTGCAGTGTCAGTTGTCAAATAAGCTGCATTCTTCAATGTCCCACTGAGATCAACACATTTAAGTCATAAAAGCACTCTGGAGTGGATCTTCTTTTGTTTCAGTGTGATTCCAGTGTCTTTGAACACAAAATGGCGTCTAAACATCAAATAAGTGCAAAACAATGCTTTTACAAGTTTAATGTGTGGAAAAGGCTGTAATAGCTGTTTCACACAGGGAAGAGGCTTTTAAGCTGTTATTTGCAGGTAACACACGTTTTAACCACTATTGCAGTGTGAGTTGTCAAATAAGCTGCATTCTTCAATGTCCCACCGAGATCAACACATTTAAGTCATAACAGCACTCTGGAGTGGATCTTCTTTCGTTTCAATGTGATTCCAGTGTCTTTGAACACAAAATGGCGTCTAAACATCAAATAAGTGCAAAACAATGCTTTTACAAGTTTAATGTGGGCAAAAAGCCGGAAACAGCTGTTTCACGCAGGAAAGAGGCTTTTAAGCTGTTATTTGCAGGTAACATGCATTTTAACCACTATTGCAGTGCCAGTTGTCAAATAAGCTGCATTCTTCAATGTCCCACTGAGATCAACACATTTAAGTCATAAAAGCACTCTGGAGTGGATCTTCTTTTGTTTCAGTGTGATTCCAGTGTCTTTGAACACAAAATGGCGTCTAAACATCAAATAAGTGCAAAACAATGCTTTTACAAGTTTAATGTGTGGAAAAGGCTGTAATAGCTGTTTCACACAGGGAAGAGGCTTTTAAGCTGTTATTTGCAGGTAACATGCATTTTAACCACTATTGCAGTGTGAGTTGTCAAATAAGCTGCATTCTTCAATGTCCCACCGAGATCAACACATTTAAGTCATAACAGCACTCTGGAGTGGATCTTCTTTCGTTTCAATGTGATTCCAGTGTCTTTGAACACAAAATGGCGTCTAAACATCAAATAAGTGCAAAACAATGCTTTTACAAGTTTAATGTGGGCAAAAAGCCGGAAACAGCTGTTTCACACAGGAAAGAGGCTTTTAAGCTGTTATTTGCAGGTAACATGCATTTTAACCACTATTGCAGTGTCAGTTGTCAAATAAGCTGCATTCTTCAATGTCCCACTGAGATCAACACATTTAAGTCATAAAAGCACTCTGGAGTGGATCTTCTTTCGTTTCAATGTGATTCCAGTGTCTTTGAACACAAAATGGCGTCTAAACATCAAATAAGTGCAAAACAATGCTTTTACAAGTTTAATGTGGGCAAAAAGCCGGAAACAGCTGTTTCACGCAGGAAAGAGGCTTTTAAGCTGTTATTTGCAGGTAACATGCATTTTAACCACTATTGCAGTGTCAGTTGTCAAATAAGCTGCATTCTTCAATGTCCCACTGAGATCAACACATTTAAGTCATAAAAGCACTCTGGAGTGGATCTTCTTTTGTTTCAGTGTGATTCCAGTGTCTTTGAACACAAAATGGCGTCTAAACATCAAATAAGTGCAAAACAATGCTTTTACAAGTTTAATGTGTGGAAAAGGCTGTAATAGCTGTTTCACACAGGGAAGAGGCTTTTAAGCTGTTATTTGCAGGTAACACACGTTTTAACCACTATTGCAGTGTGAGTTGTCAAATAAGCTGCATTCTTCAATGTCCCACCGAGATCAACACATTTAAGTCATAACAGCACTCTGGAGTGGATCTTCTTTCGTTTCAATGTGATTCCAGTGTCTTTGAACACAAAATGGCGTCTAAACATCAAATAAGTGCAAAACAATGCTTTTACAAGTTTAATGTGGGCAAAAAGCCGGAAACAGCTGTTTCACACAGGAAAGAGGCTTTTAAGCTGTTATTTGCAGGTAACATGCATTTTAACCACTATTGCAGTGTCAGTTGTCAAATAAGCTGCATTCTTCAATGTCCCACTGAGATCAACACATTTAAGTCATAAAAGCACTCTGGAGTGGATCTTCTTTCGTTTCAATGTGATTCCAGTGTCTTTGAACACAAAATGGCGTCTAAACATCAAATAAGTGCAAAACAATGCTTTTACAAGTTTAATGTGGGCAAAAAGCCATAAACAGCTGTTTCACGCAGGAAAGAGTGTTTTAAGCTGTTATTTGCAGGTAACATGCATTTTAACCACTATTGCAGTGTCAGTTGTCAAATAAGCTGCATTCTTCAATGTCCCACTGAGATCAACACATTTAAGTCATAAAAGCACTCTGGAGTGGATCTTCTTTTGTTTCAGTGTGATTCCAGTGTCTTTGAACACAAAATGGCGTCTAAACATCAAATAAGTGCAAAACAATGCTTTTACAAGTTTAATGTGGGGAAAAGGCTGTAATAGCTGTTTCACACAGGGAAGAGGCTTTTAAGCTGTTATTTGCAGGTAACACACGTTTTAACCACTATTGCAGTGTGAGTTGTCAAATAAGCTGCATTCTTCAATGTCCCACCGAGATCAACACATTTAAGTCATAACAGCACTCTGGAGTGGATCTTCTTTCGTTTCAATGTGATTCCAGTGTCTTTGAACACAAAATGGCGTCTAAACATCAAATAAGTGCAAAACAATGCTTTTACAAGTTTAATGTGGGCAAAAAGCCGGAAACAGCTGTTTCACGCAGGAAAGAGGCTTTTAAGCTGTTATTTGCAGGTAACATGCATTTTAACCACTATTGCAGTGTCAGTTGTCAAATAAGCTGCATTCTTCAATGTCCCACTGAGATCAACACATTTAAGTCATAAAAGCACTCTGGAGTGGATCTTCTTTTGTTTCAGTGTGATTCCAGTGTCTTTGAACACAAAATGGCGTCTAAACATCAAATAAGTGCAAAACAATGGTTTTACAAGTTTAATGTGGGGAAAAGGCTGTAATAGCTGTTTCACACAGGGAAGAGGCTTTTAAGCTGTTATTTGCAGGTAACACACGTTTTAACCACTATTGCAGTGTGAGTTGTCAAATAAGCTGCATTCTTCAATGTCCCACCGAGATCAACACATTTAAGTCATAACAGCACTCTGGAGTGGATCTTCTTTCGTTTCAATGTGATTCCAGTGTCTTTGAACACAAAATGGCGTCTAAACATCAAATAAGTGCAAAACAATGCTTTTACAAGTTTAATGTGGGCAAAAAGCCGGAAACAGCTGTTTCAAGCAGGAAAGAGGCTTTTAAGCTGTTATTTGCAGGTAACATGCATTTTAACCACTATTGCAGTGTCAGTTGTCAAATAAGCTGCATTCTTCAATGTCCCACTGAGATCAACACATTTAAGTCATAAAAGCACTCTGGAGTGGATCTTCTTTTGTTTCAGTGTGATTCCAGTGTCTTTGAACACAAAATGGCGTCTAAACATCAAATAAGTGCAAAACAATGGTTTTACAAGTTTAATGTGGGGAAAAGGCTGTAATAGCTGTTTCACACAGGGAAGAGGCTTTTAAGCTGTTATTTGCAGGTAACACACGTTTTAACCACTATTGCAGTGTGAGTTGTCAAATAAGCTGCATTCTTCAATGTCCCACCGAGATCAACACATTTAAGTCATAACAGCACTCTGGAGTGGATCTTCTTTCGTTTCAATGTGATTCCAGTGTCTTTGAACACAAAATGGCGTCTAAACATCAAATAAGTGCAAAACAATGCTTTTACAAGTTTAATGTGGGCAAAAAGCCGGAAACAGCTGTTTCAAGCAGGAAAGAGGCTTTTAAGCTGTTATTTGCAGGTAACATGCATTTTAACCACTATTGCAGTGTCAGTTGTCAAATAAGCTGCATTCTTCAATGTCCCACTGAGATCAACACATTTAAGTCATAAAAGCACTCTGGAGTGGATCTTCTTTTGTTTCAGTGTGATTCCAGTGTCTTTGAACACAAAATGGCGTCTAAACATCAAATAAGTGCAAAACAATGCTTTTACAAGTTTAATGTGGGGAAAAGGCTGTAATAGCTGTTTCACACAGGGAAGAGGCTTTTAAGCTGTTATTTGCAGGTAACACACGTTTTAACCACTATTGCAGTGTCAGTTGTCAAATAAGCTGCATTCTTCAATGTCCCACTGAGATCAACACATTTAAGTCATAAAAGCACTCTGGAGTGGATCTTCTTTTGTTTCAGTGTGATTCCAGTGTCTTTGAACACAAAATGGCGTCTAAACATCAAATAAGTGCAAAACAATGGTTTTACAAGTTTAATGTGGGGAAAAGGCTGTAATAGCTGTTTCACACAGGGAAGAGGCTTTTAAGCTGTTATTTGCAGGTAACACACGTTTTAACCACTATTGCAGTGTGAGTTGTCAAATAAGCTGCATTCTTCAATGTCCCACCGAGATCAACACATTTAAGTCATAACAGCACTCTGGAGTGGATCTTCTTTCGTTTCAATGTGATTCCAGTGTCTTTGAACACAAAATGGCGTCTAAACATCAAATAAGTGCAAAACAATGCTTTTACAAGTTTAATGTGGGCAAAAAGCCGGAAACAGCTGTTTCAAGCAGGAAAGAGGCTTTTAAGCTGTTATTTGCAGGTAACATGCATTTTAACCACTATTGCAGTGTCAGTTGTCAAATAAGCTGCATTCTTCAATGTCCCACTGAGATCAACACATTTAAGTCATAAAAGCACTCTGGAGTGGATCTTCTTTTGTTTCAGTGTGATTCCAGTGTCTTTGAACACAAAATGGCGTCTAAACATCAAATAAGTGCAAAACAATGCTTTTACAAGTTTAATGTGGGGAAAAGGCTGTAATAGCTGTTTCACACAGGGAAGAGGCTTTTAAGCTGTTATTTGCAGGTAACACACGTTTTAACCACTATTGCAGTGTGAGTTGTCAAATAAGCTGCATTCTTCAATGTCCCACCGAGATCAACACATTTAAGTCATAACAGCACTCTGGAGTGGATCTTCTTTCGTTTCAATGTGATTCCAGTGTCTTTGAACACAAAATGGCGTCTAAACATCAAATAAGTGCAAAACAATGCTTTTACAAGTTTAATGTGGGCAAAAAGCCGGAAACAGCTGTTTCACACAGGAAAGAGGCTTTTAAGCTGTTATTTGCAGGTAACATGCATTTTAACCACTATTGCAGTGTCAGTTGTCAAATAAGCTGCATTCTTCAATGTCCCACTGAGATCAACACATTTAAGTCATAAAAGCACTCTGGAGTGGATCTTCTTTTGTTTCAGTGTGATTCCAGTGTCTTTGAACACAAAATGGCGTCTAAACATCAAATAAGTGCAAAACAATGGTTTTACAAGTTTAATGTGGGGAAAAGGCTGTAATAGCTGTTTCACACAGGGAAGAGGCTTTTAAGCTGTTATTTGCAGGTAACACACGTTTTAACCACTATTGCAGTGTGAGTTGTCAAATAAGCTGCATTCTTCAATGTCCCACCGAGATCAACACATTTAAGTCATAACAGCACTCTGGAGTGGATCTTCTTTCGTTTCAATGTGATTCCAGTGTCTTTGAACACAAAATGGCGTCTAAACATCAAATAAGTGCAAAACAATGCTTTTACAAGTTTAATGTGGGCAAAAAGCCGGAAACAGCTGTTTCAAGCAGGAAAGAGGCTTTTAAGCTGTTATTTGCAGGTAACATGCATTTTAACCACTATTGCAGTGTCAGTTGTCAAATAAGCTGCATTCTTCAATGTCCCACTGAGATCAACACATTTAAGTCATAAAAGCACTCTGGAGTGGATCTTCTTTTGTTTCAGTGTGATTCCAGTGTCTTTGAACACAAAATGGCGTCTAAACATCAAATAAGTGCAAAACAATGCTTTTACAAGTTTAATGTGGGGAAAAGGCTGTAATAGCTGTTTCACACAGGGAAGAGGCTTTTAAGCTGTTATTTGCAGGTAACACACGTTTTAACCACTATTGCAGTGTCAGTTGTCAAATAAGCTGCATTCTTCAATGTCCCACTGAGATCAACACATTTAAGTCATAAAAGCACTCTGGAGTGGATCTTCTTTTGTTTCAGTGTGATTCCAGTGTCTTTGAACACAAAATGGCGTCTAAACATCAAATAAGTGCAAAACAATGGTTTTACAAGTTTAATGTGGGGAAAAGGCTGTAATAGCTGTTTCACACAGGGAAGAGGCTTTTAAGCTGTTATTTGCAGGTAACACACGTTTTAACCACTATTGCAGTGTGAGTTGTCAAATAAGCTGCATTCTTCAATGTCCCACCGAGATCAACACATTTAAGTCATAACAGCACTCTGGAGTGGATCTTCTTTCGTTTCAATGTGATTCCAGTGTCTTTGAACACAAAATGGCGTCTAAACATCAAATAAGTGCAAAACAATGCTTTTACAAGTTTAATGTGGGCAAAAAGCCGGAAACAGCTGTTTCAAGCAGGAAAGAGGCTTTTAAGCTGTTATTTGCAGGTAACATGCATTTTAACCACTATTGCAGTGTCAGTTGTCAAATAAGCTGCATTCTTCAATGTCCCACTGAGATCAACACATTTAAGTCATAAAAGCACTCTGGAGTGGATCTTCTTTTGTTTCAGTGTGATTCCAGTGTCTTTGAACACAAAATGGCGTCTAAACATCAAATAAGTGCAAAACAATGCTTTTACAAGTTTAATGTGGGGAAAAGGCTGTAATAGCTGTTTCACACAGGGAAGAGGCTTTTAAGCTGTTATTTGCAGGTAACACACGTTTTAACCACTATTGCAGTGTGAGTTGTCAAATAAGCTGCATTCTTCAATGTCCCACCGAGATCAACACATTTAAGTCATAACAGCACTCTGGAGTGGATCTTCTTTCGTTTCAATGTGATTCCAGTGTCTTTGAACACAAAATGGCGTCTAAACATCAAATAAGTGCAAAACAATGCTTTTACAAGTTTAATGTGGGCAAAAAGCCGGAAACAGCTGTTTCACACAGGAAAGAGGCTTTTAAGCTGTTATTTGCAGGTAACATGCATTTTAACCACTATTGCAGTGTCAGTTATCAAATAAGCTGCATTCTTCAATGTCCCACTGAGATCAACACATTTAAGTCATAAAAGCACTCTGGAGTGGATCTTCTTTTGTTTCAGTGTGATTCCAGTGTCTTTGAACACAAAATGGCGTCTAAACATCAAATAAGTGCAAAACAATGCTTTTACAAGTTTAATGTGTGGAAAAGGCTGTAATAGCTGTTTCACACAGGGAAGAGGCTTTTAAGCTGTTATTTGCAGGTAACACACGTTTTAACCACTATTGCAGTGTGAATTGTCAAATAAGCTGCATTCTTCAATGTCCCACCGAGATCAACACATTTAAGTCATAACAGCACTCTGGAGTGGATCTTCTTTCGTTTCAATGTGATTCCAGTGTCTTTGAACACAAAATGGCGTCTAAACATCAAATAAGTGCAAAACAATGCTTTTACAAGTTTAATGTGGGCAAAAAGCCGGAAACAGCTGTTTCACACAGGAAAGAGGCTTTTAAGCTGTTATTTGCAGGTAACATGCATTTTAACCACTATTGCAGTGTCAGTTGTCAAATAAGCTGCATTCTTCAATGTCCCACTGAGATCAACACATTTAAGTCATAAAAGCACTCTGGAGTGGATCTTCTTTCGTTTCAATGTGATTCCAGTGTCTTTGAACACAAAATGGCGTCTAAACATCAAATAAGTGCAAAACAATGCTTTTACAAGTTTAATGTGGGCAAAAAGCCGGAAACAGCTGTTTCACGCAGGAAAGAGTCTTTTAAGCTGTTATTTGCAGGTAACATGCATTTTAACCACTATTGCAGTGTCAGTTGTCAAATAAGCTGCATTCTTCAATGTCCCACTGAGATCAACACATTTAAGTCATAAAAGCACTCTGGAGTGGATCTTCTTTTGTTTCAGTGTGATTCCAGTGTCTTTGAACACAAAATGGCGTCTAAACATCAAATAAGTGCAAAACAATGCTTTTACAAGTTTAATGTGGGGAAAAGGCTGTAATAGCTGTTTCACACAGGGAAGAGGCTTTTAAGCTGTTATTTGCAGGTAACACACGTTTTAACCACTATTGCAGTGTGAGTTGTCAAATAAGCTGCATTCTTCAATGTCCCACCGAGATCAACACATTTAAGTCATAACAGCACTCTGGAGTGGATCTTCTTTCGTTTCAATGTGATTCCAGTGTCTTTGAACACAAAATGGCGTCTAAACATCAAATAAGTGCAAAACAATGCTTTTACAAGTTTAATGTGGGCAAAAAGCCGGAAACAGCTGTTTCACGCAGGAAAGAGGCTTTTAAGCTGTTATTTGCAGGTAACATGCATTTTAACCACTATTGCAGTGTCAGTTGTCAAATAAGCTGCATTCTTCAATGTCCCACTGAGATCAACACATTTAAGTCATAAAAGCACTCTGGAGTGGATCTTCTTTTGTTTCAGTGTGATTCCAGTGTCTTTGAACACAAAATGGCGTCTAAACATCAAATAAGTGCAAAACAATGCTTTTACAAGTTTAATGTGGGGAAAAGGCTGTAATAGCTGTTTCACACAGGGAAGAGGCTTTTAAGCTGTTATTTGCAGGTAACACACGTTTTAACCACTATTGCAGTGTCAGTTGTCAAATAAGCTGCATTCTTTAATGTCCCACTGAGATCAACACATTTAAGTCATAAAAGCACTCTGGAGTGGATCTTCTTTTGTTTCAGTGTGATTCCAGTGTCTTTGAACACAAAATGGCGTCTAAACATCAAATAAGTGCAAAACAATGCTTTTACAAGTTTAATGTGGGCAAAAAGCCGGAAACAGCTGTTTCACACAGGAAAGAGGCTTTTAAGCTGTTATTTGCAGGTAACATGCATTTTAACCACTATTGCAGTGTCAGTTGTCAAATAAGCTGCATTCTTCAATGTCCCACTGAGATCAACACATTTAAGTCATAAAAGCACTCTGGAGTGGATCTTCTTTCGTTTCAATGTGATTCCAGTGTCTTTGAACACAAAATGGCGTCTAAACATCAAATAAGTGCAAAACAATGCTTTTACAAGTTTAATGTGGGCAAAAAGCCGGAAACAGCTGTTTCACGCAGGAAAGAGTCTTTTAAGCTGTTATTTGCAGGTAACATGCATTTTAACCACTATTGCAGTGTCAGTTGTCAAATAAGCTGCATTCTTCAATGTCCCACTGAGATCAACACATTTAAGTCATAAAAGCACTCTGGAGTGGATCTTCTTTTGTTTCAGTGTGATTCCAGTGTCTTTGAACACAAAATGGCGTCTAAACATCAAATAAGTGCAAAACAATGCTTTTACAAGTTTAATGTGGGGAAAAGGCTGTAATAGCTGTTTCACACAGGGAAGAGGCTTAAAGCTGTTATTTGCAGGTAACACACGTTTTAACCACTATTGCAGTGTGAGTTGTCAAATAAGCTGCATTCTTCAATGT
Source organism: Eutrigla gurnardus (assembly GCF_963514095.1). NCBI lineage: Eukaryota > Metazoa > Chordata > Actinopteri > Perciformes > Triglidae > Eutrigla > Eutrigla gurnardus. Next base: position 37,697 of record NW_028155323.1, on the reverse strand, counting down.
CCCACCGAGATCAACACATTTAAGTCATAACAGCACTCTGGAGTGGATCTTCTTTCGTTTCAATGTGATTCCAGTGTCTTTGAACACAAAATGGCGTCTAAACATCAAATAAGTGCAAAACAATGCTTTTACAAGTTTAATGTGGGCAAAAAGCCGGAAACAGCTGTTTCACGCAGGAAAGAGGCTTTTAAGCTGTTATTTGCAGGTAACATGCATTTTAACCACTATTGCAGTGTCAGTTGTCAAATAAGCTGCATTCTTCAATGTCCCACTGAGATCAACACATTTAAGTCATAAAAGCACTCTGGAGTGGATCTTCTTTTGTTTCAGTGTGATTCCAGTGTCTTTGAACACAAAATGGCGTCTAAACATCAAATAAGTGCAAAACAATGCTTTTACAAGTTTAATGTGGGGAAAAGGCTGTAATATCTGTTTCACACAGGGAAGAGGCTTTTAAGCTGTTATTTGCAGGTAACACACGTTTTAACCACTATTGCAGTGTGAGTTGTCAAATAAGCTGCATTCTTCAATGTGCCACCGAGATCAACACATTTAAGTCATAACAGCACTCTGGAGTGGATCTTCTTTCGTTTCAATGTGATTCCAGTGTCTTTGAACACAAAATGGCGTCTAAACATCAAATAAGTGCAAAACAATGCTTTTACAAGTTTAATGTGGGCAAAAAGCCGGAAACAGCTGTTTCACGCAGGAAAGAGGCTTTTAAGCTGTTATTTGCAGGTAACATGCATTTTAACCACTATTGCAGTGTCAGTTGTCAAATAAGCTGCATTCTTCAATGTCCCACTGAGATCAACACATTTAAGTCATAAAAGCACTCTGGAGTGGATCTTCTTTTGTTTCAGTGTGATTCCAGTGTCTTTGAACACAAAATGGCGTCTAAACATCAAATAAGTGCAAAACAATGGTTTTACAAGTTTAATGTGGGGAAAAGGCTGTAATAGCTGTTTCACACAGGGAAGAGGCTTTTAAGCTGTTATTTGCAGGTAACACACGTTTTAACCACTATTGCAGTGTGAGTTGTCAAATAAGCTGCATTCTTCAATGTCCCACCGAGATCAACACATTTAAGTCATAACAGCACTCTGGAGTGGATCTTCTTTCGTTTCAATGTGATTCCAGTGTCTTTGAACACAAAATGGCGTCTAAACATCAAATAAGTGCAAAACAATGCTTTTACAAGTTTAATGTGGGCAAAAAGCCGGAAACAGCTGTTTCACGCAGGAAAGAGGCTTTGAAGCTGTTATTTGCAGGTAACATGCATTTTAACCACTATTGCAGTGTCAGTTGTCAAATAAGCTGCATTCTTCAATGTCCCACTGAGATCAACACATTTAAGTCATAAAAGCACTCTGGAGTGGATCTTCTTTTGTTTCAGTGTGATTCCAGTGTCTTTGAACACAAAATGGCGTCTAAACATCAAATAAGTGCAAAACAATGCTTTTACAAGTTTAATGTGGGGAAAAGGCTGTAATAGCTGTTTCACACAGGGAAGAGGCTTTTAAGCTGTTATTTGCAGGTAACACACGTTTTAACCACTATTGCAGTGTCAGTTGTCAAATAAGCTGCATTCTTTAATGTCCCACTGAGATCAACACATTTAAGTCATAAAAGCACTCTGGAGTGGATCTTCTTTTGTTTCAGTGTGATTCCAGTGTCTTTGAACACAAAATGGCGTCTAAACATCAAATAAGTGCAAAACAATGCTTTTACAAGTTTAATGTGTGGAAAAGGCTGTAATAGCTGTTTCACACAGGGAAGAGGCTTTTAAGCTGTTATTTGCAGGTAACACACGTTTTAACCACTATTGCAGTGTGAGTTGTCAAATAAGCTGCATTCTTCAATGTCCCACCGAGATCAACACATTTAAGTCATAACAGCACTCTGGAGTGGATCTTCTTTCGTTTCAATGTGATTCCAGTGTCTTTGAACACAAAATGGCGTCTAAACATCAAATAAGTGCAAAACAATGCTTTTACAAGTTTAATGTGGGCAAAAAGCCGGAAACAGCTGTTTCACGCAGGAAAGAGGCTTTTAAGCTGTTATTTGCAGGTAACATGCATTTTAACCACTATTGCAGTGTCAGTTGTCAAATAAGCTGCATTCTTCAATGTCCCACTGAGATCAACACATTTAAGTCATAAAAGCACTCTGCAGTGGATCTTCTTTTGTTTCAGTGTGATTCCAGTGTCTTTGAACACAAAATGGCGTCTAAACATCAAATAAGTGCAAAACAATGCTTTTACAAGTTTAATGTGGGGAAAAGGCTGTAATAGCTGTTTCACACAGGGAAGAGGCTTTTAAGCTGTTATTTGCAGGTAACACACGTTTTAACCACTATTGCAGTGTGAGTTGTCAAATAAGCTGCATTCTTCAATGTCCCACCGAGATCAACACATTTAAGTCATAACAGCACTCTGGAGTGGATCTTCTTTCGTTTCAATGTGATTCCAGTGTCTTTGAACACAAAATGGCGTCTAAACATCAAATAAGTGCAAAACAATGCTTTTACAAGTTTAATGTGGGAAAAAGCCGGAAACAGCTGTTTCACGCAGGAAAGAGGCTTTTAAGCTGTTATTTGCAGGTAACATGCATTTTAACCACTATTGCAGTGTCAGTTGTCAAATAAGCTGCATTCTTCAATGTCCCACTGAGATCAACACATTTAAGTCATAAAAGCACTCTGGAGTGGATCTTCTTTTGTTTCAGTGTGATTCCAGTGTCTTTGAACACAAAATGGCGTCTAAACATCAAATAAGTGCAAAACAATGCTTTTACAAGTTTAATGTGGGGAAAAGGCTGTAATAGCTGTTTCACACAGGGAAGAGGCTTTTAAGCTGTTATTTGCAGGTAACACACGTTTTAACCACTATTGCAGTGTGAGTTGTCAAATAAGCTGCATTCTTCAATGTCCCACCGAGATCAACACATTTAAGTCATAACAGCACTCTGGAGTGGATCTTCTTTCGTTTCAATGTGATTCCAGTGTCTTTGAACACAAAATGGCGTCTAAACATCAAATAAGTGCAAAACAATGCTTTTACAAGTTTAATGTGGGCAAAAAGCCGGAAACAGCTGTTTCACGCAGGAAAGAGGCTTTTAAGCTGTTATTTGCAGGTAACATGCATTTTAACCACTATTGCAGTGTCAGTTGTCAAATAAGCTGCATTCTTCAATGTCCCACTGAGATCAACACATTTAAGTCATAAAAGCACTCTGGAGTGGATCTTCTTTTGTTTCAGTGTGATTCCAGTGTCTTTGAACACAAAATGGCGTCTAAACATCAAATAAGTGCAAAACAATGCTTTTACAAGTTTAATGTGGGGAAAAGGCTGTAATAGCTGTTTCATACAGGGAAGAGGCTTTTAAGCTGTTATTTGCAGGTAACACACGTTTTAACCACTATTGCAGTGTGAGTTGTCAAATAAGCTGCATTCTTCAATGTCCCACCGAGATCAACACATTTAAGTCATAACAGCACTCTGGAGTGGATCTTCTTTCGTTTCAATGTGATTCCAGTGTCTTTGAACACAAAATGGCGTCTAAACATCAAATAAGTGCAAAACAATGCTTTTACAAGTTTAATGTGGGCAAAAAGCCGGAAACAGCTGTTTCACGCAGGAAAGAGGCTTTTAAGCTGTTATTTGCAGGTAACATGCATTTTAACCACTATTGCAGTGTCAGTTGTCAAATAAGCTGCATTCTTCAATGTCCCACTGAGATCAACACATTTAAGTCATAAAAGCACTCTGGAGTGGATCTTCTTTTGTTTCAGTGTGATTCCAGTGTCTTTGAACACAAAATGGCGTCTAAACATCAAATAAGTGCAAAACAATGCTTTTACAAGTTTAATGTGGGGAAAAGGCTGTAATAGCTGTTTCACACAGGGAAGAGGCTTTTAAGCTGTTATTTGCAGGTAACACACGTTTTAACCACTATTGCAGTGTCAGTTGTCAAATAAGCTGCATTCTTCAATGTCCCACTGAGATCAACACATTTAAGTCATAAAAGCACTCTGGAGTGGATCTTCTTTTGTTTCAGTGTGATTCCAGTGTCTTTGAACACAAAATGCCGTCTAAACATCAAATAAGTGCAAAACAATGCTTTTACAAGTTTAATGTGGGGAAAAGGCTGTAATAGCTGTTTCACACAGGGAAGAGGCTTTTAAGCTGTTATTTGCAGGTAACACACGTTTTAACCACTATTGCAGTGTGAGTTGTCAAATAAGCTGCATTCTTCAATGTCCCACCGAGATCAACACATTTAAGTCATAACAGCACTCTGGAGTGGATCTTCTTTCGTTTCAATGTGATTCCAGTGTCTTTGAACACAAAATGGCGTCTAAACATCAAATAAGTGCAAAACAATGCTTTTACAAGTTTAATGTGGGCAAAAAGCCGGAAACAGCTGTTTCACGCAGGAAAGAGGCTTTTAAGCTGTTATTTGCAGGTAACATGCATTTTAACCACTATTGCAGTGTCAGTTGTCAAATAAGCTGCATTCTTCAATGTCCCACTGAGATCAACACATTTAAGTCATAAAAGCACTCTGGAGTGGATCTTCTTTTGTTTCAGTGTGATTCCAGTGTCTTTGAACACAAAATGGCGTCTAAACATCAAATAAGTGCAAAACAATGCTTTTACAAGTTTAATGTGGGGAAAAGGCTGTAATAGCTGTTTCACACAGGGAAGAGGCTGTTAAGCTGTTATTTGCAGGTAACACACGTTTTAACCACTATTGCAGTGTGAGTTGTCAAATAAGCTGCATTCTTCAATGTCCCACCGAGATCAACACATTTAAGTCATAACAGCACTCTGGAGTGGATCTTCTTTCGTTTCAATGTGATTCCAGTGTCTTTGAACACAAAATGGCGTCTAAACATCAAATAAGTGCAAAACAATGCTTTTACAAGTTTAATGTGGGCAAAAAGCCGGAAACAGCTGTTTCACGCAGGAAAGAGGCTTTTAAGCTGTTATTTGCAGGTAACATGCATTTTAACCACTATTGCAGTGTCAGTTGTCAAATAAGCTGCATTCTTCAATGTCCCACTGAGATCAACACATTTAAGTCATAAAAGCACTCTGGAGTGGATCTTCTTTTGTTTCAGTGTGATTCCAGTGTCTTTGAACACAAAATGGCGTCTAAACATCAAATAAGTGCAAAACAATGCTTTTACAAGTTTAATGTGGGGAAAAGGCTGTAATAGCTGTTTCACACAGGGAAGAGGCTGTTAAGCTGTTATTTGCAGGTAACACACGTTTTAACCACTATTGCAGTGTGAGTTGTCAAATAAGCTGCATTCTTCAATGTCCCACCGAGATCAACACATTTAAGTCATAACAGCACTCTGGAGTGGATCTTCTTTCGTTTCAATGTGATTCCAGTGTCTTTGAACACAAAATGGCGTCTAAACATCAAATAAGTGCAAAACAATGCTTTTACAAGTTTAATGTGGGCAAAAAGCCGGAAACAGCTGTTTCACGCAGGAAAGAGGCTTTTAAGCTGTTATTTGCAGGTAACATGCATTTTAACCACTATTGCAGTGTCAGTTGTCAAATAAGCTGCATTCTTCAATGTCCCACTGAGATCAACACATTTAAGTCATAAAAGCACTCTGGAGTGGATCTTCTTTTGTTTCAGTGTGATTCCAGTGTCTTTGAACACAAAATGGCGTCTAAACATCAAATAAGTGCAAAACAATGGTTTTACAAGTTTAATGTGGGGAAAAGGCTGTAATAGCTGTTTCACACAGGGAAGAGGCTTTTAAGCTGTTATTTGCAGGTAACACACGTTTTAACCACTATTGCAGTGTCAGTTGTCAAATAAGCTGCATTCTTTAATGTCCCACTGAGATCAACACATTTAAGTCATAAAAGCACTCTGGAGTGGATCTTCTTTTGTTTCAGTGTGATTCCAGTGTCTTTGAACACAAAATGGCGTCTAAACATCAAATAAGTGCAAAACAATGCTTTTACAAGTTTAATGTGTGGAAAAGGCTGTAATAGCTGTTTCACACAGGGAAGAGGCTTTTAAGCTGTTATTTGCAGGTAACACACGTTTTAACCACTATTGCAGTGTGAGTTGTCAAATAAGCTGCATTCTTCAATGTCCCACCGAGATCAACACATTTAAGTCATAACAGCACTCTGGAGTGGATCTTCTTTCGTTTCAATGTGATTCCAGTGTCTTTGAACACAAAATGGCGTCTAAACATCAAATAAGTGCAAAACAATGCTTTTACAAGTTTAATGTGGGCAAAAAGCCGGAAACAGCTGTTTCACGCAGGAAAGAGGCTTTTAAGCTGTTATTTGCAGGTAACATGCATTTTAACCACTATTGCAGTGTCAGTTGTCAAATAAGCTGCATTCTTCAATGTCCCACTGAGATCAACACATTTAAGTCATAAAAGCACTCTGGAGTGGATCTTCTTTTGTTTCAGTGTGATTCCAGTGTCTTTGAACACAAAATGGCGTCTAAACATCAAATAAGTGCAAAACAATGCTTTTACAAGTTTAATGTGGGGAAAAGGCTGTAATAGCTGTTTCACACAGGGAAGAGGCTTTTAAACTGTTATTTGCAGGTAACACACGTTTTAACCACTATTGCAGTGTGAGTTGTCAAATAAGCTGCATTCTTCAATGTCCCACCGAGATCAACACATTTAAGTCATAACAGCACTCTGGAGTGGATCTTCTTTCGTTTCAATGTGATTCCAGTGTCTTTGAACACAAAATGGCGTCTAAACATCAAATAAGTGCAAAACAATGCTTTTACAAGTTTAATGTGGGCAAAAAGCCGGAAACAGCTGTTTCACGCAGGAAAGAGGCTTTTAAGCTGTTATTTGCAGGTAACATGCATTTTAACCACTATTGCAGTGTCAGTTGTCAAATAAGCTGCATTCTTCAATGTCCCACTGAGATCAACACATTTAAGTCATAAAAGCACTCTGGAGTGGATCTTCTTTTGTTTCAGTGTGATTCCAGTGTCTTTGAACACAAAATGGCGTCTAAACATCAAATAAGTGCAAAACAATGCTTTTACAAGTTTAATGTGGGGAAAAGGCTGTAATAGCTGTTTCACACAGGGAAGAGGCTTTTAAGCTGTTATTTGCAGGTAACACACGTTTTAACCACTATTGCAGTGTGAGTTGTCAAATAAGCTGCATTCTTCAATGTCCCACCGAGATCAACACATTTAAGTCATAACAGCACTCTGGAGTGGATCTTCTTTCGTTTCAATGTGATTCCAGTGTCTTTGAACACAAAATGGCGTCTAAACATCAAATAAGTGCAAAACAATGCTTTTACAAGTTTAATGTGGGCAAAAAGCCGGAAACAGCTGTTTCACGCAGGAAAGAGGCTTTTAAGCTGTTATTTGCAGGTAACATGCATTTTAACCACTATTGCAGTGTCAGTTGTCAAATAAGCTGCATTCTTCAATGTCCCACTGAGATCAACACATTTAAGTCATAAAAGCACTCTGGAGTGGATCTTCTTTTGTTTCAGTGTGATTCCAGTGTCTTTGAACACAAAATGGCGTCTAAACATCAAATAAGTGCAAAACAATGCTTTTACAAGTTTAATGTGGGGAAAAGGCTGTAATAGCTGTTTCACACAGGGAAGAGGCTTTTAAGCTGTTATTTGCAGGTAACATGCATTTTAACCACTATTGCAGTGTCAGTTGTCAAATAACCTGCATTCTTCAATGTCCCACTGATATCAATACATTTAAGTCATAACAGCACTCTGGAGTGGATCTTCTTTTGTTTCAGTGTGATTCCAGTGTCTTTGAACACAAAATGGCGTCTAAACATCAAATAAGTGCAAAACAATGCTTTTACAAGTTTAATGTGGGGAAAAGGCTGTAATAGCTGTTTCACACAGGGAAGAGGCTTTTAAGCTGTTATTTGCAGGTAACACACGTTTTAACCACTATTGCAGTGTCAGTTGTCAAATAAGCTGCATTCTTTAATGTCCCACTGAGATCAACACATTTAAGTCATAAAAGCACTCTGGAGTGGATCTTCTTTTGTTTCAGTGTGATTCCAGTGTCTTTGAACACAAAATGGCGTCTAAACATCAAATAAGTGCAAAACAATGCTTTTACAAGTTTAATGTGTGGAAAAGGCTGTAATAGCTGTTTCACACAGGGAAGAGGCTTTTAAGCTGTTATTTGCAGGTAACACACGTTTTAACCACTATTGCAGTGTGAGTTGTCAAATAAGCTGCATTCTTCAATGTCCCACCGAGATCAACACATTTAAGTCATAACAGCACTCTGGAGTGGATCTTCTTTCGTTTCAATGTGATTCCAGTGTCTTTGAACACAAAATGGCGTCTAAACATCAAATAAGTGCAAAACAATGCTTTTACAAGTTTAATGTGGGCAAAAAGCCGGAAACAGCTGTTTCACGCAGGAAAGAGGCTTTTAAGCTGTTATTTGCAGGTAACATGCATTTTAACCACTATTGCAGTGTCAGTTGTCAAATAAGCTGCATTCTTCAATGTCCCACTGAGATCAACACATTTAAGTCATAAAAGCACTCTGGAGTGGATCTTCTTTTGTTTCAGTGTGATTCCAGTGTCTTTGAACACAAAATGGCGTCTAAACATCAAATAAGTGCAAAACAATGCTTTTACAAGTTTAATGTGGGGAAAAGGCTGTAATAGCTGTTTCACACAGGGAAGAGGCTTTTAAGCTGTTATTTGCAGGTAACACACGTTTTAACCACTATTGCAGTGTGAGTTGTCAAATAAGCTGCATTCTTCAATGTCCCACTGAGATCAACACATTTAAGTCATAAAAGCACTCTGGAGTGGATCTTCTTTTGTTTCAGTGTGATTCCAGTGTCTTTGAACACAAAATGCCGTCTAAACATCAAATAAGTGCAAAACAATGCTTTTACAAGTTTAATGTGGGGAAAAGGCTGTAATAGCTGTTTCACACAGGGAAGAGGCTTTTAAGCTGTTATTTGCAGGTAACACACGTTTTAACCACTATTGCAGTGTGAGTTGTCAAATAAGCTGCATTCTTCAATGTCCCACCGAGATCAACACATTTAAGTCATAACAGCACTCTGGAGTGGATCTTCTTTCGTTTCAATGTGATTCCAGTGTCTTTGAACACAAAATGGCGTCTAAACATCAAATAAGTGCAAAACAATGCTTTTACAAGTTTAATGTGGGCAAAAAGCCGGAAACAGCTGTTTCACGCAGGAAAGAGGCTTTTAAGCTGTTATTTGCAGGTAACATGCATTTTAACCACTATTGCAGTGTCAGTTGTCAAATAAGCTGCATTCTTCAATGTCCCACTGAGATCAACACATTTAAGTCATAAAAGCACTCTGGAGTGGATCTTCTTTTGTTTCAGTGTGATTCCAGTGTCTTTGAACACAAAATGGCGTCTAAACATCAAATAAGTGCAAAACAATGCTTTTACAAGTTTAATGTGGGGAAAAGGCTGTAATAGCTGTTTCACACAGGGAAGAGGCTGTTAAGCTGTTATTTGCAGGTAACACACGTTTTAACCACTATTGCAGTGTGAGTTGTCAAATAAGCTGCATTCTTCAATGTCCCACCGAGATCAACACATTTAAGTCATAACAGCACTCTGGAGTGGATCTTCTTTCGTTTCAATGTGATTCCAGTGTCTTTGAACACAAAATGGCGTCTAAACATCAAATAAGTGCAAAACAATGCTTTTACAAGTTTAATGTGGGCAAAAAGCCGGAAACAGCTGTTTCACGCAGGAAAGAGGCTTTTAAGCTGTTATTTGCAGGTAACATGCATTTTAACCACTATTGCAGTGTCAGTTGTCAAATAAGCTGCATTCTTCAATGTCCCACTGAGATCAACACATTTAAGTCATAAAAGCACTCTGGAGTGGATCTTCTTTTGTTTCAGTGTGATTCCAGTGTCTTTGAACACAAAATGGCGTCTAAACATCAAATAAGTGCAAAACAATGCTTTTACAAGTTTAATGTGGGGAAAAGGCTGTAATAGCTGTTTCACACAGGGAAGAGGCTGTTAAGCTGTTATTTGCAGGTAACACACGTTTTAACCACTATTGCAGTGTGAGTTGTCAAATAAGCTGCATTCTTCAATGTCCCACCGAGATCAACACATTTAAGTCATAACAGCACTCTGGAGTGGATCTTCTTTCGTTTCAATGTGATTCCAGTGTCTTTGAACACAAAATGGCGTCTAAACATCAAATAAGTGCAAAACAATGCTTTTACAAGTTTAATGTGGGCAAAAAGCCGGAAACAGCTGTTTCACGCAGGAAAGAGGCTTTTAAGCTGTTATTTGCAGGTAACATGCATTTTAACCACTATTGCAGTGTCAGTTGTCAAATAAGCTGCATTCTTCAATGTCCCACTGAGATCAACACATTTAAGTCATAAAAGCACTCTGGAGTGGATCTTCTTTTGTTTCAGTGTGATTCCAGTGTCTTTGAACACAAAATGGCGTCTAAACATCAAATAAGTGCAAAACAATGGTTTTACAAGTTTAATGTGGGGAAAAGGCTGTAATAGCTGTTTCACACAGGGAAGAGGCTTTAAGCTGTTATTTGCAGGTAACACACGTTTTAACCACTATTGCAGTGTCAGTTGTCAAATAAGCTGCATTCTTTAATGTCCCACTGAGATCAACACATTTAAGTCATAAAAGCACTCTGGAGTGGATCTTCTTTTGTTTCAGTGTGATTCCAGTGTCTTTGAACACAAAATGGCGTCTAAACATCAAATAAGTGCAAAACAATGCTTTTACAAGTTTAATGTGTGGAAAAGGCTGTAATAGCTGTTTCACACAGGGAAGAGGCTTTTAAGCTGTTATTTGCAGGTAACATGCATTTTAACCACTATTGCAGTGTCAGTTGTCAAATAAGCTGCATTCTTCAATGTCCCACTGAGATCAACACATTTAAGTCATAAAAGCACTCTGGAGTGGATCTTCTTTTGTTTCAGTGTGATTCCAGTGTCTTTGAACACAAAATGGCGTCTAAACATCAAATAAGTGCAAAACAATGGTTTTACAAGTTTAATGTGGGGAAAAGGCTGTAATAGCTGTTTCACACAGGGAAGAGGCTTTAAGCTGTTATTTGCAGGTAACACACGTTTTAACCACTATTGCAGTGTCAGTTGTCAAATAAGCTGCATTCTTTAATGTCCCACTGAGATCAACACATTTAAGTCATAAAAGCACTCTGGAGTGGATCTTCTTTTGTTTCAGTGTGATTCCAGTGTCTTTGAACACAAAATGGCGTCTAAACATCAAATAAGTGCAAAACAATGCTTTTACAAGTTTAATGTGTGGAAAAGGCTGTAATAGCTGTTTCACACAGGGAAGAGGCTTTTAAGCTGTTATTTGCAGGTAACACACGTTTTAACCACTATTGCAGTGTGAGTTGTCAAATAAGCTGCATTCTTCAATGTCCCACCGAGATCAACACATTTAAGTCATAACAGCACTCTGGAGTGGATCTTCTTTCGTTTCAATGTGATTCCAGTGTCTTTGAACACAAAATGGCGTCTAAACATCAAATAAGTGCAAAACAATGCTTTTACAAGTTTAATGTGGGCAAAAAGCCGGAAACAGCTGTTTCACGCAGGAAAGAGGCTTTTAAGCTGTTATTTGCAGGTAACATGCATTTTAACCACTATTGCAGTGTCAGTTGTCAAATAAGCTGCATTCTTCAATGTCCCACTGAGATCAACACATTTAAGTCATAAAAGCACTCTGGAGTGGATCTTCTTTTGTTTCAGTGTGATTCCAGTGTCTTTGAACACAAAATGGCGTCTAAACATCAAATAAGTGCAAAACAATGCTTTTACAAGTTTAATGTGGGGAAAAGGCTGTAATAGCTGTTTCACACAGGGAAGAGGCTTTTAAACTGTTATTTGCAGGTAACACACGTTTTAACCACTATTGCAGTGTGAGTTGTCAAATAAGCTGCATTCTTCAATGTCCCACCGAGATCAACACATTTAAGTCATAACAGCACTCTGGAGTGGATCTTCTTTCGTTTCAATGTGATTCCAGTGTCTTTGAACACAAAATGGCGTCTAAACATCAAATAAGTGCAAAACAATGCTTTTACAAGTTTAATGTGGGCAAAAAGCCGGAAACAGCTGTTTCACGCAGGAAAGAGGCTTTTAAGCTGTTATTTGCAGGTAACATGCATTTTAACCACTATTGCAGTGTCAGTTGTCAAATAAGCTGCATTCTTCAATGTCCCACTGAGATCAACACATTTAAGTCATAAAAGCACTCTGGAGTGGATCTTCTTTTGTTTCAGTGTGATTCCAGTGTCTTTGAACACAAAATGGCGTCTAAACATCAAATAAGTGCAAAACAATGCTTTTACAAGTTTAATGTGGGGAAAAGGCTGTAATAGCTGTTTCACACAGGGAAGAGGCTTTTAAGCTGTTATTTGCAGGTAACACACGTTTTAACCACTATTGCAGTGTGAGTTGTCAAATAAGCTGCATTCTTCAATGTCCCACCGAGATCAACACATTTAAGTCATAACAGCACTCTGGAGTGGATCTTCTTTCGTTTCAATGTGATTCCAGTGTCTTTGAACACAAAATGGCGTCTAAACATCAAATAAGTGCAAAACAATGCTTTTACAAGTTTAATGTGGGCAAAAAGCCGGAAACAGCTGTTTCACGCAGGAAAGAGGCTTTTAAGCTGTTATTTGCAGGTAACATGCATTTTAACCACTATTGCAGTGTCAGTTGTCAAATAAGCTGCATTCTTCAATGTCCCACTGAGATCAACACATTTAAGTCATAAAAGCACTCTGGAGTGGATCTTCTTTTGTTTCAGTGTGATTCCAGTGTCTTTGAACACAAAATGGCGTCTAAACATCAAATAAGTGCAAAACAATGCTTTTACAAGTTTAATGTGGGGAAAAGGCTGTAATAGCTGTTTCACACAGGGAAGAGGCTTTTAAGCTGTTATTTGCAGGTAACATGCATTTTAACCACTATTGCAGTGTCAGTTGTCAAATAAGCTGCATTCTTCAATGTCCCACTGAGATCAACACATTTAAGTCATAAAAGCACTCTGGAGTGGATCTTCTTTTGTTTCAGTGTGATTCCAGTGTCTTTGAACACAAAATGGCGTCTAAACATCAAATAAGTGCAAAACAATGCTTTTACAAGTTTAATGTGGGGAAAAGGCTGTAATAGCTGTTTCACACAGGGAAGAGGCTTTTAAGCTGTTATTTGCAGGTAACACACGTTTTAACCACTATTGCAGTGTGAGTTGTCAAATAAGCTGCATTCTTCAATGTCCCACCGAGATCAACACATTTAAGTCATAAAAGCACTCTGGAGTGGATCTTCTTTTGTTTCAGTGTGATTCCAGTGTCTTTGAACACAAAATGGCGTCTAAACATCAAATAAGTGCAAAACAATGCTTTTACAAGTTTAATGTGGGGAAAAGGCTGTAATAGCTGTTTCACACAGGGAAGAGGCTTTTAAGCTGTTATTTGCAGGTAACACACGTTTTAACCACTATTGCAGTGTGAGTTGTCAAATAAGCTGCATTCTTCAATGTCCCACCGAGATCAACACATTTAAGTCATAACAGCACTCTGGAGTGGATCTTCTTTCGTTTCAATGTGATTCCAGTGTCTTTGAACACAAAATGGCGTCTAAACATCAAATAAGTGCAAAACAATGCTTTTACAAGTTTAATGTGGGCAAAAAGCCGGAAACAGCTGTTTCACGCAGGAAAGAGGCTTTTAAGCTGTTATTTGCAGGTAACATGCATTTTAACCACTATTGCAGTGTCAGTTGTCAAATAAGCTGCATTCTTCAATGTCCCACTGAGATCAACACATTTAAGTCATAAAAGCACTCTGGAGTGGATCTTCTTTTGTTTCAGTGTGATTCCAGTGTCTTTGAACACAAAATGGCGTCTAAACATCAAATAAGTGCAAAACAATGCTTTTACAAGTTTAATGTGGGGAAAAGGCTGTAATAGCTGTTTCACACAGGGAAGAGGCTTTTAAGCTGTTATTTGCAGGTAACACACGTTTTAACCACTATTGCAGTGTCAGTTGTCAAATAAGCTGCATTCTTCAATGTCCCACCGAGATCAACACATTTAAGTCATAACAGCACTCTGGAGTGGATCTTCTTTCGTTTCAATGTGATTCCAGTGTCTTTGAACACAAAATGGCGTCTAAACATCAAATAAGTGCAAAACAATGCTTTTACAAGTTTAATGTGGGGAAAAGGCTGTAATAGCTGTTTCACACAGGGAAGAGGCTTTTAAGCTGTTATTTGCAGGTAACATGCATTTTAACCACTATTGCAGTGTCAGTTGTCAAATAAGCTGCATTCTTTAATGTCCCACCGAGATCAACACATTTAAGTCATAACAGCACTCTGGAGTGGATCTTCTTTCGTTTCAATGTGATTCCAGTGTCTTTGAACACGAAATGGCGTCTAAACATCAAATAAGTGCAAAACAATGCTTTTACAAGTTTAATGTGGGCAAAAAGCCGGAAACAGCTGTTTCACACAGGAAAGAGGCTTTTAAGCTGTTATTTGCAGGTAACACACGTTTTAACCACTATTGCAGTGTCAGTTGTCAAATAAGCTGCATTCTTCAATGTCCCACCGAGATCAACACATTTAAGTCATAACAGCACTCTGGAGTGGATCTTCTTTCGTTTCAGTGTGATTCCAGTGTCTTTGAACACAAAATGGCGTCTAAACATCAAATAAGTGCAAAACAATGCTTTTACAAGTTTAATGTGGGGAAAAGGCTGTAATAGCTGTTTCACACAGGGAAGAGGCTTTTAAGCTGTTATTTGCAGGTAACACACGTTTTAACCACTATTGCAGTGTGAGTTGTCAAATAAGCTGCATTCTTCAATGTCCCACCGAGATCAACACATTTAAGTCATAACAGCACTCTGGAGTGGATCTTCTTTCGTTTCAATGTGATTCCAGTGTCTTTGAACACAAAATGGCGTCTAAACATCAAATAAGTGCAAAACAATGCTTTTACAAGTTTAATGTGGGCAAAAAGCCGGAAACAGCTGTTTCACACAGGAAAGAGGCTTTTAAGCTGTTATTTGCAGGTAACATGCATTTTAACCACTATTGCAGTGTCAGTTGTCAAATAAGCTGCATTCTTCAATGTCCCACCGAGATCAACACATTTAAGTCATAACAGCACTCTGGAGTGGATCTTCTTTCGTTTCAATGTGATTCCAGTGTCTTTGAACACAAAATGGCGTCTAAACATCAAATAAGTGCAAAACAATGCTTTTACAAGTTTAATGTGGGCAAAAAGCCGGAAACAGCTGTTTCACGCAGGAAAGAGGCTTTTAAGCTGTTATTTGCAGGTAACATGCATTTTAACCACTATTGCAGTGTCAGTTGTCAAATAAGCTGCATTCTTCAATGTCCCACTGAGATCAACACATTTAAGTCATAAAAGCACTCTGGAGTGGATCTTCTTTTGTTTCAGTGTGATTCCAGTGTCTTTGAACACAAAATGGCGTCTAAACATCAAATAAGTGCAAAACAATGCTTTTACAAGTTTAATGTGGGCAAAAAGCCGGAAACAGCTGTTTCACACAGGAAAGAGGCTTTTAAGCTGTTATTTGCAGGTAACATGCATTTTAACCACTATTGCAGTGTGAGTTGTCAAATAAGCTGCATTCTTCAATGTCCCACCGAGATCAACACATTTAAGTCATAACAGCACTCTGGAGTGGATCTTCTTTCGTTTCAATGTGATTCCAGTGTCTTTGAACACAAAATGGCGTCTAAACATCAAATAAGTGCAAAACAATGCTTTTACAAGTTTAATGTGGGGAAAAGGCTGTAATAGCTGTTTCACACAGGGAAGAGGCTTTTAAGCTGTTATTTGCAGGTAACATGCATTTTAACCACTATTGCAGTGTCAGTTGTCAAATAAGCTGCATTCTTCAATGT
Source organism: Eutrigla gurnardus (assembly GCF_963514095.1). Taxonomy (NCBI): domain Eukaryota; kingdom Metazoa; phylum Chordata; class Actinopteri; order Perciformes; family Triglidae; genus Eutrigla; species Eutrigla gurnardus. The sequence continues at coordinate 21,715 of NW_028155323.1, read as the reverse complement.
CCCACTGAGATCAACACATTTAAGTCATAAAAGCACTCTGGAGTGGATCTTCTTTTGTTTCAGTGTGATTCCAGTGTCTTTGAACACAAAATGGCGTCTAAACATCAAATAAGTGCAAAACAATGCTTTTACAAGTTTAATGTGGGCAAAAAGCCGGAAACAGCTGTTTCACGCAGGAAAGAGGCTTTTAAGCTGTTATTTGCAGGTAACACACGTTTTAACCACTATTGCAGTGTGAGTTGTCAAATAAGCTGCATTCTTCAATGTCCCACCGAGATCAACACATTTAAGTCATAACAGCACTCTGGAGTGGATCTTCTTTCGTTTCAATGTGATTCCAGTGTCTTTGAACACAAAATGGCGTCTAAACATCAAATAAGTGCAAAACAATGCTTTTACAAGTTTAATGTGGGCAAAAAGCCGGAAACAGCTGTTTCACGCAGGAAAGAGGCTTTTAAGCTGTTATTTGCAGGTAACATGCATTTTAACCACTATTGCAGTGTCAGTTGTCAAATAAGCTGCATTCTTCAATGTCCCACTGAGATCAACACATTTAAGTCATAAAAGCACTCTGGAGTGGATCTTCTTTTGTTTCAGTGTGATTCCAGTGTCTTTGAACACAAAATGGCGTCTAAACATCAAATAAGTGCAAAACAATGCTTTTACAAGTTTAATGTGGGGAAAAGGCTGTAATAGCTGTTTCACACAGGGAAGAGGCTTTTAAGCTGTTATTTGCAGGTAACATGCATTTTAACCACTATTGCAGTGTCAGTTGTCAAATAAGCTGCATTCTTCAATGTCCCACTGAGATCAACACATTTAAGTCATAAAAGCACTCTGGAGTGGATCTTCTTTCGTTTCAATGTGATTCCAGTGTCTTTGAACACAAAATGGCGTCTAAACATCAAATAAGTGCAAAACAATGCTTTTACAAGTTTAATGTGGGCAAAAAGGCTGTAATAGCTGTTTCACACAGGGAAGAGGCTTTTAAGCTGTTATTTGCAGGTAACATGCATTTTAACCACTATTGCAGTGTCAGTTGTCAAATAAGCTGCATTCTTCAATGTCCCACTGAGATCAACACATTTAAGTCATAAAAGCACTCTGGAGTGGATCTTCTTTTGTTTCAGTGTGATTCCAGTGTCTTTGAACACAAAATGGCGTCTAAACATCAAATAAGTGCAAAACAATGCTTTTACAAGTTTAATGTGGGGAAAAGGCTGTAATAGCTGTTTCACACAGGGAAGAGGCTTTTAAGCTGTTATTTGCAGGTAACACACGTTTTAACCACTATTGCAGTGTGAGTTGTCAAATAAGCTGCATTCTTCAATGTCCCACCGAGATCAACACATTTAAGTCATAACAGCACTCTGGAGTGGATCTTCTTTCGTTTCAATGTGATTCCAGTGTCTTTGAACACAAAATGGCGTCTAAACATCAAATAAGTGCAAAACAATGCTTTTACAAGTTTAATGTGGGCAAAAAGCCGGAAACAGCTGTTTCACACAGGAAAGAGGCTTTTAAGCTGTTATTTGCAGGTAACATGCATTTTAACCACTATTGCAGTGTCAGTTGTCAAATAAGCTGCATTCTTCAATGTCCCACCGAGATCAACACATTTAAGTCATAACAGCACTCTGGAGTGGATCTTCTTTCGTTTCAATGTGATTCCAGTGTCTTTGAACACAAAATGGCGTCTAAACATCAAATAAGTGCAAAACAATGCTTTTACAAGTTTAATGTGGGCAAAAAGCCGGAAACAGCTGTTTCACGCAGGAAAGAGGCTTTTAAGCTGTTATTTGCAGGTAACATGCATTTTAACCACTATTGCAGTGTCAGTTGTCAAATAAGCTGCATTCTTCAATGTCCCACCGAGATCAACACATTTAAGTCATAACAGCACTCTGGAGTGGATCTTCTTTCGTTTCAATGTGATTCCAGTGTCTTTGAACACAAAATGGCGTCTAAACATCAAATAAGTGCAAAACAATGCTTTTACAAGTTTAATGTGGGCAAAAAGCCGGAAACAGCTGTTTCACGCAGGAAAGAGGCTTTTAAGCTGTTATTTGCAGGTAACATGCATTTTAACCACTATTGCAGTGTCAGTTGTCAAATAAGCTGCATTCTTCAATGTCCCACTGAGATCAACACATTTAAGTCATAACAGCACTCTGGAGTGGATCTTCTTTCGTTTCAATGTGATTCCAGTGTCTTTGAACACAAAATGGCGTCTAAACATCAAATAAGTGCAAAACAATGCTTTTACAAGTTTAATGTGGGGAAAAGGCTGTAATAGCTGTTTCACACAGGGAAGAGGCTTTTAAGCTGTTATTTGCAGGTAACATGCATTTTAACCACTATTGCAGTGTGAGTTGTCAAATAAGCTGCATTCTTCAATGTCCCACCGAGATCAACACATTTAAGTCATAACAGCACTCTGGAGTGGATCTTCTTTCGTTTCAATGTGATTCCAGTGTCTTTGAACACAAAATGGCGTCTAAACATCAAATAAGTGCAAAACAATGCTTTTACAAGTTTAATGTGGGCAAAAAGCCGGAAACAGCTGTTTCACACAGGAAAGAGGCTTTTAAGCTGTTATTTGCAGGTAACATGCATTTTAACCACTATTGCAGTGTCAGTTGTCAAATAAGCTGCATTCTTCAATGTCCCACTGAGATCAACACATTTAAGTCATAAAAGCACTCTGGAGTGGATCTTCTTTTGTTTCAGTGTGATTCCAGTGTCTTTGAACACAAAATGGCGTCTAAACATCAAATAAGTGCAAAACAATGCTTTTACAAGTTTAATGTGGGGAAAAGGCTGTAATAGCTGTTTCACACAGGGAAGAGGCTTTTAAGCTGTTATTTGCAGGTAACACACGTTTTAACCACTATTGCAGTGTGAGTTGTCAAATAAGCTGCATTCTTCAATGTCCCACCGAGATCAACACATTTAAGTCATAACAGCACTCTGGAGTGGATCTTCTTTCGTTTCAATGTGATTCCAGTGTCTTTGAACACAAAATGGCGTCTAAACATCAAATAAGTGCAAAACAATGCTTTTACAAGTTTAATGTGGGGAAAAGGCTGTAATAGCTGTTTCACACAGGGAAGAGGCTTTTAAGCTGTTATTTGCAGGTAACATGCATTTTAACCACTATTGCAGTGTCAGTTGTCAAATAAGCTGCATTCTTCAATGTCCCACTGAGATCAACACATTTAAGTCATAAAAGCACTCTGGAGTGGATCTTCTTTTGTTTCAGTGTGATTCCAGTGTCTTTGAACACAAAATGGCGTCTAAACATCAAATAAGTGCAAAACAATGCTTTTACAAGTTTAATGTGGGGAAAAGGCTGTAATAGCTGTTTCACACAGGGAAGAGGCTTTTAAGCTGTTATTTGCAGGTAACACACGTTTTAACCACTATTGCAGTGTGAGTTGTCAAATAAGCTGCATTCTTCAATGTCCCACCGAGATCAACACATTTAAGTCATAACAGCACTCTGGAGTGGATCTTCTTTCGTTTCAATGTGATTCCAGTGTCTTTGAACACAAAATGGCGTCTAAACATCAAATAAGTGCAAAACAATGCTTTTACAAGTTTAATGTGGGCAAAAAGCCAGAAACAGCTGTTTCACACAGGAAAGAGGCTTTTAAGCTGTTATTTGCAGGTAACATGCATTTTAACCACTATTGCAGTGTCAGTTGTCAAATAAGCTGCATTCTTCAATGTCGCACTGAGATCAACACATTTAAGTCATAAAAGCACTCTGGAGTGGATCTTCTTTTGTTTCAGTGTGATTCCAGTGTCTTTGAACACAAAATGGCGTCTAAACATCAAATAAGTGCAAAACAATGCTTTTACAAGTTTAATGTGGGGAAAAGGCTGTAATAGCTGTTTCACACAGGGAAGAGGCTTTTAAGCTGTTATTTGCAGGTAACACACGTTTTAACCACTATTGCAGTGTCAGTTGTCAAATAAGCTGCATTCTTCAATGTCCCACCGAGATCAACACATTTAAGTCATAACAGCACTCTGGAGTGGATCTTCTTTCGTTTCAATGTGATTCCAGTGTCTTTGAACACAAAATGGCGTCTAAACATCAAATAAGTGCAAAACAATGCTTTTACAAGTTTAATGTGGGCAAAAAGCCGGAAACAGCTGTTTCACGCAGGAAAGAGGCTTTTAAGCTGTTATTTGCAGGTAACATGCATTTTAACCACTATTGCAGTGTCAGTTGTCAAATAAGCTGCATTCTTCAATGTCCCACTGAGATCAACACATTTAAGTCATAAAAGCACTCTGGAGTGGATCTTCTTTTGTTTCAGTGTGATTCCAGTGTCTTTGAACACAAAATGGCGTCTAAACATCAAATAAGTGCAAAACAATGCTTTTACAAGTTTAATGTGGGGAAAAGGCTGTAATAGCTGTTTCACACAGGGAAGAGGCTTTTAAGCTGTTATTTGCAGGTAACATGCATTTTAACCACTATTGCAGTGTCAGTTGTCAAATAAGCTGCATTCTTCAATGTCCCACTGAGATCAACACATTTAAGTCATAAAAGCACTCTGGAGTGGATCTTCTTTTGTTTCAGTGTGATTCCAGTGTCTTTGAACACAAAATGGCGTCTAAACATCAAATAAGTGCAAAACAATGCTTTTACAAGTTTAATGTGGGGAAAAGGCTGTAATAGCTGTTTCACACAGGGAAGAGGCTTTTAAGCTGTTATTTGCAGGTAACACACGTTTTAACCACTATTGCAGTGTGAGTTGTCAAATAAGCTGCATTCTTCAATGTCCCACCGAGATCAACACATTTAAGTCATAACAGCACTCTGGAGTGGATCTTCTTTCGTTTCAATGTGATTCCAGTGTCTTTGAACACAAAATGGCGTCTAAACATCAAATAAGTGCAAAACAATGCTTTTACAAGTTTAATGTGGGCAAAAAGCCGGAAACAGCTGTTTCACACAGGAAAGAGGCTTTTAAGCTGTTATTTGCAGGTAACATGCATTTTAACCACTATTGCAGTGTCAGTTGTCAAATAAGCTGCATTCTTCAATGTCCCACCGAGATCAACACATTTAAGTCATAACAGCACTCTGGAGTGGATCTTCTTTCGTTTCAATGTGATTCCAGTGTCTTTGAACACAAAATGGCGTCTAAACATCAAATAAGTGCAAAACAATGCTTTTACAAGTTTAATGTGGGCAAAAAGCCGGAAACAGCTGTTTCACGCAGGAAAGAGGCTTTTAAGCTGTTATTTGCAGGTAACATGCATTTTAACCACTATTGCAGTGTCAGTTGTCAAATAAGCTGCATTCTTCAATGTCGCACTGAGATCAACACATTTAAGTCATAAAAGCACTCTGGAGTGGATCTTCTTTTGTTTCAGTGTGATTCCAGTGTCTTTGAACACAAAATGGCGTCTAAACATCAAATAAGTGCAAAACAATGCTTTTACAAGTTTAATGTGGGGAAAAGGCTGTAATAGCTGTTTCACACAGGGAAGAGGTTTTTAAGCTGTTATTTGCAGGTAACACACGTTTTAACCACTATTGCAGTGTCAGTTGTCAAATAAGCGGCATTCTTCAATGTCCCACCGAGATCAACACATTTAAGTCATAACAGCACTCTGGAGTGGATCTTCTTTCGTTTCAATGTGATTCCAGTGTCTTTGAACACAAAATGGCGTCTAAACATCAAATAAGTGCAAAACAATGCTTTTACAAGTTTAATGTGGGGAAAAGGCTGTAATAGCTGTTTCACACAGGGAAGAGGCTTTTAAGCTGTTATTTGCAGGTAACATGCATTTTAACCACTATTGCAGTGTCAGTTGTCAAATAAGCTGCATTCTTCAATGTCCCACTGAGATCAACACATTTAAGTCATAAAAGCACTCTGGAGTGGATCTTCTTTCGTTTCAATGTGATTCCAGTGTCTTTGAACACAAAATGGCGTCTAAACATCAAATAAGTGCAAAACAATGCTTTTACAAGTTTAATGTGGGCAAAAAGCCGGAAACAGCTGTTTCACGCAGGAAAGAGGCTTTTAAGCTGTTATTTGCAGGTAACATGCATTTTAACCACTATTGCAGTGTCAGTTGTCAAATAAGCTGCATTCTTCAATGTCCCACTGAGATCAACACATTTAAGTCATAAAAGCACTCTGGAGTGGATCTTCTTTTGTTTCAGTGTGATTCCAGTGTCTTTGAACACAAAATGGCGTCTAAACATCAAATAAGTGCAAAACAATGCTTTTACAAGTTTAATGTGGGGAAAAGGCTGTAATAGCTGTTTCACACAGGGAAGAGGCTTTTAAGCTGTTATTTGCAGGTAACATGCATTTTAACCACTATTGCAGTGTCAGTTGTCAAATAAGCTGCATTCTTCAATGTCCCACTGAGATCAACACATTTAAGTCATAAAAGCACTCTGGAGTGGATCTTCTTTTGTTTCAGTGTGATTCCAGTGTCTTTGAACACAAAATGGCGTCTAAACATCAAATAAGTGCAAAACAATGCTTTTACTAGTTTAATGTGGGGAAAAGGCTGTAATAGCTGTTTCACACAGGGAAGAGGCTTTTAAGCTGTTATTTGCAGGTAACACACGTTTTAACCACTATTGCAGTGTGAGTTGTCAAATAAGCTGCATTCTTCAATGTCCCACCGAGATCAACACATTTAAGTCATAACAGCACTCTGGAGTGGATCTTCTTTCGTTTCAATGTGATTCCAGTGTCTTTGAACACAAAATGGCGTCTAAACATCAAATAAGTGCAAAACAATGCTTTTACAAGTTTAATGTGGGGAAAAGGCTGTAATAGCTGTTTCACACAGGGAAGAGGCTTTTAAGCTGTTATTTGCAGGTAACATGCATTTTAACCACTATTGCAGTGTCAGTTGTCAAATAAGCTGCATTCTTCAATGTCCCACTGAGATCAACACATTTAAGTCATAAAAGCACTCTGGAGTGGATCTTCTTTTGTTTCAGTGTGATTCCAGTGTCTTTGAACACAAAATGGCGTCTAAACATCAAATAAGTGCAAAACAATGCTTTTACAAGTTTAATGTGGGGAAAAGGCTGTAATAGCTGTTTCACACAGGGAAGAGGCTTTTAAGCTGTTATTTGCAGGTAACACACGTTTTAACCACTATTGCAGTGTGAGTTGTCAAATAAGCTGCATTCTTCAATGTCCCACCGAGATCAACACATTTAAGTCATAACAGCACTCTGGAGTGGATCTTCTTTCGTTTCAATGTGATTCCAGTGTCTTTGAACACAAAATGGCGTCTAAACATCAAATAAGTGCAAAACAATGCTTTTACAAGTTTAATGTGGGCAAAAAGCCGGAAACAGCTGTTTCACACAGGAAAGAGGCTTTTAAGCTGTTATTTGCAGGTAACATGCATTTTAACCACTATTGCAGTGTCAGTTGTCAAATAAGCTGCATTCTTCAATGTCCCACTGAGATCAACACATTTAAGTCATAAAAGCACTCTGGAGTGGATCTTCTTTTGTTTCAGTGTGATTCCAGTGTCTTTGAACACAAAATGGCGTCTAAACATCAAATAAGTGCAAAACAATGCTTTTACAAGTTTAATGTGGGGAAAAGGCTGTAATAGCTGTTTCACACAGGGAAGAGGTTTTTAAGCTGTTATTTGCAGGTAACACACGTTTTAACCACTATTGCAGTGTCAGTTGTCAAATAAGCGGCATTCTTCAATGTCCCACCGAGATCAACACATTTAAGTCATAACAGCACTCTGGAGTGGATCTTCTTTCGTTTCAATGTGATTCCAGTGTCTTTGAACACAAAATGGCGTCTAAACATCAAATAAGTGCAAAACAATGCTTTTACAAGTTTAATGTGGGGAAAAGGCTGTAATAGCTGTTTCACACAGGGAAGAGGCTTTTAAGCTGTTATTTGCAGGTAACATGCATTTTAACCACTATTGCAGTGTCAGTTGTCAAATAAGCTGCATTCTTCAATGTCCCACTGAGATCAACACATTTAAGTCATAAAAGCACTCTGGAGTGGATCTTCTTTCGTTTCAATGTGATTCCAGTGTCTTTGAACACAAAATGGCGTCTAAACATCAAATAAGTGCAAAACAATGCTTTTACAAGTTTAATGTGGGCAAAAAGCCGGAAACAGCTGTTTCACGCAGGAAAGAGGCTTTTAAGCTGTTATTTGCAGGTAACATGCATTTTAACCACTATTGCAGTGTCAGTTGTCAAATAAGCTGCATTCTTCAATGTCCCACTGAGATCAACACATTTAAGTCATAAAAGCACTCTGGAGTGGATCTTCTTTTGTTTCAGTGTGATTCCAGTGTCTTTGAACACAAAATGGCGTCTAAACATCAAATAAGTGCAAAACAATGCTTTTACAAGTTTAATGTGGGGAAAAGGCTGTAATAGCTGTTTCACACAGGGAAGAGGCTTTTAAGCTGTTATTTGCAGGTAACATGCATTTTAACCACTATTGCAGTGTCAGTTGTCAAATAAGCTGCATTCTTCAATGTCCCACTGAGATCAACACATTTAAGTCATAAAAGCACTCTGGAGTGGATCTTCTTTTGTTTCAGTGTGATTCCAGTGTCTTTGAACACAAAATGGCGTCTAAACATCAAATAAGTGCAAAACAATGCTTTTACTAGTTTAATGTGGGGAAAAGGCTGTAATAGCTGTTTCACACAGGGAAGAGGCTTTTAAGCTGTTATTTGCAGGTAACACACGTTTTAACCACTATTGCAGTGTGAGTTGTCAAATAAGCTGCATTCTTCAATGTCCCACCGAGATCAACACATTTAAGTCATAACAGCACTCTGGAGTGGATCTTCTTTCGTTTCAATGTGATTCCAGTGTCTTTGAACACAAAATGGCGTCTAAACATCAAATAAGTGCAAAACAATGCTTTTACAAGTTTAATGTGGGGAAAAGGCTGTAATAGCTGTTTCACACAGGGAAGAGGCTTTTAAGCTGTTATTTGCAGGTAACATGCATTTTAACCACTATTGCAGTGTCAGTTGTCAAATAAGCTGCATTCTTCAATGTCCCACTGAGATCAACACATTTAAGTCATAAAAGCACTCTGGAGTGGATCTTCTTTTGTTTCAGTGTGATTCCAGTGTCTTTGAACACAAAATGGCGTCTAAACATCAAATAAGTGCAAAACAATGCTTTTACAAGTTTAATGTGGGGAAAAGGCTGTAATAGCTGTTTCACACAGGGAAGAGGCTTTTAAGCTGTTATTTGCAGGTAACACACGTTTTAACCACTATTGCAGTGTGAGTTGTCAAATAAGCTGCATTCTTCAATGTCCCACCGAGATCAACACATTTAAGTCATAACAGCACTCTGGAGTGGATCTTCTTTCGTTTCAATGTGATTCCAGTGTCTTTGAACACAAAATGGCGTCTAAACATCAAATAAGTGCAAAACAATGCTTTTACAAGTTTAATGTGGGCAAAAAGCCGGAAACAGCTGTTTCACACAGGAAAGAGGCTTTTAAGCTGTTATTTGCAGGTAACATGCATTTTAACCACTATTGCAGTGTCAGTTGTCAAATAAGCTGCATTCTTCAATGTCCCACTGAGATCAACACATTTAAGTCATAAAAGCACTCTGGAGTGGATCTTCTTTTGTTTCAGTGTGATTCCAGTGTCTTTGAACACAAAATGGCGTCTAAACATCAAATAAGTGCAAAACAATGCTTTTACTAGTTTAATGTGGGGAAAAGGCTGTAATAGCTGTTTCACACAGGGAAGAGGCTTTTAAGCTGTTATTTGCAGGTAACACACGTTTTAACCACTATTGCAGTGTGAGTTGTCAAATAAGCTGCATTCTTCAATGTCCCACCGAGATCAACACATTTAAGTCATAACAGCACTCTGGAGTGGATCTTCTTTCGTTTCAATGTGATTCCAGTGTCTTTGAACACAAAATGGCGTCTAAACATCAAATAAGTGCAAAACAATGCTTTTACAAGTTTAATGTGGGGAAAAGGCTGTAATAGCTGTTTCACACAGGGAAGAGGCTTTTAAGCTGTTATTTGCAGGTAACATGCATTTTAACCACTATTGCAGTGTCAGTTGTCAAATAAGCTGCATTCTTCAATGTCCCACTGAGATCAACACATTTAAGTCATAAAAGCACTCTGAAGTGGATCTTCTTTTGTTTCAGTGTGATTCCAGTGTCTTTGAACACAAAATGGCATCTAAACATCAAATAAGTGCAAAACAATGCTTTTACAAGTTTAATGTGGGGAAAAGGCTGTAATAGCTGTTTCACACAGGGAAGAGGCTTTTAAGCTGTTATTTGCAGGTAACACACGTTTTAACCACTATTGCAGTGTGAGTTGTCAAATAAGCTGCATTCTTCAATGTCCCACCGAGATCAACACATTTAAGTCATAACAGCACTCTGGAGTGGATCTTCTTTCGTTTCAATGTGATTCCAGTGTCTTTGAACACAAAATGGCGTCTAAACATCAAATAAGTGCAAAACAATGCTTTTACAAGTTTAATGTGGGCAAAAAGCCGGAAACAGCTGTTTCACGCAGGAAAGAGGCTTTTAAGCTGTTATTTGCAGGTAACATGCATTTTAACCACTATTGCAGTGTCAGTTGTCAAATAAGCTGCATTCTTCAATGTCCCACTGAGATCAACACATTTAAGTCATAAAAGCACTCTGGAGTGGATCTTCTTTTGTTTCAGTGTGATTCCAGTGTCTTTGAACACAAAATGGCGTCTAAACATCAAATAAGTGCAAAACAATGCTTTTACAAGTTTAATGTGGGGAAAAGGCTGTAATAGCTGTTTCACACAGGGAAGAGGCTTTTAAGCTGTTATTTGCAGGTAACACACGTTTTAACCACTATTGCAGTGTGAGTTGTCAAATAAGCTGCATTCTTCAATGTCCCACCGAGATCAACACATTTAAGTCATAACAGCACTCTGGAGTGGATCTTCTTTCGTTTCAATGTGATTCCAGTGTCTTTGAACACAAAATGGCGTCTAAACATCAAATAAGTGCAAAACAATGCTTTTACAAGTTTAATGTGGGCAAAAAGCCGGAAACAGCTGTTTCACACAGGAAAGAGGCTTTTAAGCTGTTATTTGCAGGTAACCTGCATTTTAACCACTATTGCAGTGTCAGTTGTCAAATAAGCTGCATTCTTCAATGTCCCACTGAGATCAACACATTTAAGTCATAAAAGCACTCTGGAGTGGATCTTCTTTTGTTTCAGTGTGATTCCAGTGTCTTTGAACACAAAATGGCGTCTAAACATCAAATAAGTGCAAAACAATGCTTTTACAAGTTTAATGTGGGGAAAAGGCTGTAATAGCTGTTTCACACAGGGAAGAGGCTTTTAAGCTGTTATTTGCAGGTAACACACGTTTTAACCACTATTGCAGTGTGAGTTGTCAAATAAGCTGCATTCTTCAATGTCCCACCGAGATCAACACATTTAAGTCATAACAGCACTCTGGAGTGGATCTTCTTTCGTTTCAATGTGATTCCAGTGTCTTTGAACACAAAATGGCGTCTAAACATCAAATAAGTGCAAAACAATGCTTTTACAAGTTTAATGTGGGGAAAAGGCTGTAATAGCTGTTTCACACAGGGAAGAGGCTTTTAAGCTGTTATTTGCAGGTAACATGCATTTTAACCACTATTGCAGTGTCAGTTGTCAAATAAGCTGCATTCTTCAATGTCCCACTGAGATCAACACATTTAAGTCATAAAAGCACTCTGGAGTGGATCTTCTTTTGTTTCAGTGTGATTCCAGTGTCTTTGAACACAAAATGGCGTCTAAACATCAAATAAGTGCAAAACAATGCTTTTACAAGTTTAATGTGGGGAAAAGGCTGTAATAGCTGTTTCACACAGGGAAGAGGCTTTTAAGCTGTTATTTGCAGGTAACATGCATTTTAACCACTATTGCAGTGTCAGTTGTCAAATAAGCTGCATTCTTCAATGTCCCACTGAGATCAACACATTTAAGTCATAAAAGCACTCTGGAGTGGATCTTCTTTTGTTTCAGTGTGATTCCAGTGTCTTTGAACACAAAATGGCATCTAAACATCAAATAAGTGCAAAACAATGCTTTTACAAGTTTAATGTGGGGAAAAGGCTGTAATAGCTGTTTCACACAGGGAAGAGGCTTTTAAGCTGTTATTTGCAGGTAACACACGTTTTAACCACTATTGCAGTGTGAGTTGTCAAATAAGCTGCATTCTTCAATGTCCCACCGAGATCAACACATTTAAGTCATAACAGCACTCTGGAGTGGATCTTCTTTCGTTTCAATGTGATTCCAGTGTCTTTGAACACAAAATGGCGTCTAAACATCAAATAAGTGCAAAACAATGCTTTTACAAGTTTAATGTGGGCAAAAAGCCGGAAACAGCTGTTTCACACAGGAAAGAGGCTTTTAAGCTGTTATTTGCAGGTAACACACGTTTTAACCACTATTGCAGTGTCAGTTGTCAAATAAGCTGCATTCTTCAATGTCCCACCAAGATCAACACATTTAAGTCATAACAGCACTCTGGAGTGGATCTTCTTTCGTTTCAATGTGATTCCAGTGTCTTTGAACACAAAATGGCGTCTAAACATCAAATAAGTGCAAAACAATGCTTTTACAAGTTTAATGTGGGGAAAAGGCTGTAATAGCTGTTTCACACAGGGAAGAGGCTTTTAAGCTGTTATTTGCAGGTAACACACGTTTTAACCACTATTGCAGTGTCAGTTGTCAAATAAGCTGCATTCTTCAATGTCCCACCGAGATCAACACATTTAAGTCATAACAGCACTCTGGAGTGGATCTTCTTTCGTTTCAATGTGATTCCAGTGTCTTTGAACACAAAATGGCGTCTAAACATCAAATAAGTGCAAAACAATGCTTTTACAAGTTTAATGTGGGGAAAAGGCTGTAATAGCTGTTTCACACAGGGAAGAGGCTTTTAAGCTGTTATTTGCAGGTAACACACGTTTTAACCACTATTGCAGTGTGAGTTGTCAAATAAGCTGCATTCTTCAATGTCCCACCGAGATCAACACATTTAAGTCATAACAGCACTCTGGAGTGGATCTTCTTTCGTTTCAATGTGATTCCAGTGTCTTTGAACACAAAATGGCGTCTAAACATCAAATAAGTGCAAAACAATGCTTTTACAAGTTTAATGTGGGGAAAAGGCTGTAATAGCTGTTTCACACAGGGAAGAGGCTTTTAAGCTGTTATTTGCAGGTAACATGCATTTTAACCACTATTGCAGTGTCAGTTGTCAAATAAGCTGCATTCTTCAATGTCCCACTGAGATCAACACATTTAAGTCATAAAAGCACTCTGGAGTGGATCTTCTTTTGTTTCAGTGTGATTCCAGTGTCTTTGAACACAAAATGGCGTCTAAACATCAAATAAGTGCAAAACAATGCTTTTACAAGTTTAATGTGGGGAAAAGGCTGTAATAGCTGTTTCACACAGGGAAGAGGCTTTTAAGCTGTTATTTGCAGGTAACACACGTTTTAACCACTATTGCAGTGTCAGTTGTCAAATAAGCTGCATTCTTCAATGTCCCACCGAGATCAACACATTTAAGTCATAACAGCACTCTGGAGTGGATCTTCTTTCGTTTCAATGTGATTCCAGTGTCTTTGAACACAAAATGGCGTCTAAACATCAAATAAGTGCAAAACAATGCTTTTACAAGTTTAATGTGGGCAAAAAGCCGGAAACAGCTGTTTCACACAGGAAAGAGGCTTTTAAGCTGTTATTTGCAGGTAACACACGTTTTAACCACTATTGCAGTGTCAGTTGTCAAATAAGCTGCATTCTTCAATGTCCCACCGAGATCAACACATTTAAGTCATAACAGCACTCTGGAGTGGATCTTCTTTCGTTTCAATGTGATTCCAGTGTCTTTGAACACAAAATGGCGTCTAAACATCAAATAAGTGCAAAACAATGCTTTTACAAGTTTAATGTGGGGAAAAGGCTGTAATAGCTGTTTCACACAGGGAAGAGGCTTTTAAGCTGTTATTTGCAGGTAACACACGTTTTAACCACTATTGCAGTGTGAGTTGTCAAATAAGCTGCATTCTTCAATGTCCCACCGAGATCAACACATTTAAGTCATAACAGCACTCTGGAGTGGATCTTCTTTCGTTTCAATGTGATTCCAGTGTCTTTGAACACAAAATGGCGTCTAAACATCAAATAAGTGCAAAACAATGCTTTTACAAGTTTAATGTGGGGAAAAGGCTGTAATAGCTGTTTCACACAGGGAAGAGGCTTTTAAGCTGTTATTTGCAGGTAACATGCATTTTAACCACTATTGCAGTGTCAGTTGTCAAATAAGCTGCATTCTTCAATGTCCCACTGAGATCAACACATTTAAGTCATAAAAGCACTCTGGAGTGGATCTTCTTTTGTTTCAGTGTGATTCCAGTGTCTTTGAACACAAAATGGCGTCTAAACATCAAATAAGTGCAAAACAATGCTTTTACAAGTTTAATGTGGGGAAAAGGCTGTAATAGCTGTTTCACACAGGGAAGAGGCTTTTAAGCTGTTATTTGCAGGTAACACACGTTTTAACCACTATTGCAGTGTGAGTTGTCAAATAAGCTGCATTCTTCAATGTCCCACCGAGATCAACACATTTAAGTCATAACAGCACTCTGGAGTGGATCTTCTTTCGTTTCAATGTGATTCCAGTGTCTTTGAACACAAAATGGCGTCTAAACATCAAATAAGTGCAAAACAATGCTTTTACAAGTTTAATGTGGGCAAAAAGCCGGAAACAGCTGTTTTACGCAGGAAAGAGGCTTTTAAGCTGTTATTTGCAGGTAACACACGTTTTAACCACTATTGCAGTGTCAGTTGTCAAATAAGCTGCATTCTTCAATGTCCCACCGAGATCAACACATTTAAGTCATAACAGCACTCTGGAGTGGATCTTCTTTCGTTTCAATGTGATTCCAGTGTCTTTGAACACAAAATGGCGTCTAAACATCAAATAAGTGCAAAACAATGCTTTTACAAGTTTAATGTGGGGAAAAGGCTGTAATAGCTGTTTCACACAGGGAAGAGGCTTTTAAGCTGTTATTTGCAGGTAACATGCATTTTAACCACTATTGCAGTGTCAGTTGTCAAATAAGCTGCATTCTTCAATGTCCCACTGAGATCAACACATTTAAGTCATAAAAGCACTCTGGAGTGGATCTTCTTTTGTTTCAGTGTGATTCCAGTGTCTTTGAACACAAAATGGCGTCTAAACATCAAATAAGTGCAAAACAATGCTTTTACAAGTTTAATGTGGGGAAAAGGCTGTAATAGCTGTTTCACACAGGGAAGAGGCTTTTAAGCTGTTATTTGCAGGTAACACACGTTTTAACCACTATTGCAGTGTGAGTTGTCAAATAAGCTGCATTCTTCAATGTCCCACCGAGATCAACACATTTAAGTCATAACAGCACTCTGGAGTGGATCTTCTTTCGTTTCAATGTGATTCCAGTGTCTTTGAACACAAAATGGCGTCTAAACATCAAATAAGTGCAAAACAATGCTTTTACAAGTTTAATGTGGGCAAAAAGCCGGAAACAGCTGTTTCACGCAGGAAAGAGGCTTTTAAGCTGTTATTTGCAGGTAACACACGTTTTAACCACTATTGCAGTGTCAGTTGTCAAATAAGCTGCATTCTTCAATGTCCCACCGAGATCAACACATTTAAGTCATAACAGCACTCTGGAGTGGATCTTCTTTCGTTTCAATGTGATTCCAGTGTCTTTGAACACAAAATGGCGTCTAAACATCAAATAAGTGCAAAACAATGCTTTTACAAGTTTAATGTGGGGAAAAGGCTGTAATAGCTGTTTCACACAGGGAAGAGGCTTTTAAGCTGTTATTTGCAGGTAACACACGTTTTAACCACTATTGCAGTGTGAGTTGTCAAATAAGCTGCATTCTTCAATGTCCCACCGAGATCAACACATTTAAGTCATAACAGCACTCTGGAGTGGATCTTCTTTCGTTTCAATGTGATTCCAGTGTCTTTGAACACAAAATGGCGTCTAAACATCAAATAAGTGCAAAACAATGCTTTTACAAGTTTAATGTGGGGAAAAGGCTGTAATAGCTGTTTCACACAGGGAAGAGGCTTTTAAGCTGTTATTTGCAGGTAACACACGTTTTAACCACTATTGCAGTGTGAGTTGTCAAATAAGCTGCATTCTTCAATGTCCCACCGAGATCAACACATTTAAGTCATAACAGCACTCTGGAGTGGATCTTCTTTCGTTTCAATGTGATTCCAGTGTCTTTGAACACAAAATGGCGTCTAAACATCAAATAAGTGCAAAACAATGCTTTTACAAGTTTAATGTGGGGAAAAGGCTGTAATAGCTGTTTCACACAGGGAAGAGGCTTTTAAGCTGTTATTTGCAGGTAACATGCATTTTAACCACTATTGCAGTGTCAGTTGTCAAATAAGCTGCATTCTTCAATGTCCCACTGAGATCAACACATTTAAGTCATAAAAGCACTCTGGAGTGGATCTTCTTTTGTTTCAGTGTGATTCCAGTGTCTTTGAACACAAAATGGCGTCTAAACATCAAATAAGTGCAAAACAATGCTTTTACAAGTTTAATGTGGGGAAAAGGCTGTAATAGCTGTTTCACACAGGGAAGAGGCTTTTAAGCTGTTATTTGCAGGTAACACACGTTTTAACCACTATTGCAGTGTCAGTTGTCAAATAAGCTGCATTCTTCAATGTCCCACTGAGATCAACACATTTAAGTCATAAAAGCACTCTGGAGTGGATCTTCTTTTGTTTCAGTGTGATTCCAGTGTCTTTGAACACAAAATGGCGTCTAAACATCAAATAAGTGCAAAACAATGCTTTTACAAGTTTAATGTGGGGAAAAGGCTGTAATAGCTGTTTCACACAGGGAAGAGGCTTTTAAGCTGTTATTTGCAGGTAACACACGTTTTAACCACTATTGCAGTGTGAGTTGTCAAATAAGCTGCATTCTTCAATGTCCCACCGAGATCAACACATTTAAGTCATAACAGCACTCTGGAGTGGATCTTCTTTCGTTTCAATGTGATTCCAGTGTCTTTGAACACAAAATGGCGTCTAAACATCAAATAAGTGCAAAACAATGCTTTTACAAGTTTAATGTGGGCAAAAAGCCGGAAACAGCTGTTTCATGCAGGAAAGAGGCTTTTAAGCTGTTATTTGCAGGTAACACACGTTTTAACCACTATTGCAGTGTCAGTTGTCAAATAAGCTGCATTCTTCAATGTCCCACCGAGATCAACACATTTAAGTCATAACAGCACTCTGGAGTGGATCTTCTTTCGTTTCAATGTGATTCCAGTGTCTTTGAACACAAAATGGCGTCTAAACATCAAATAAGTGCAAAACAATGCTTTTACAAGTTTAATGTGGGGAAAAGGCTGTAATAGCTGTTTCACACAGGGAAGAGGCTTTTAAGCTGTTATTTGCAGGTAACACACGTTTTAACCACTATTGCAGTGTGAGTTGTCAAATAAGCTGCATTCTTCAATGTCCCACCGAGATCAACACATTTAAGTCATAACAGCACTCTGGAGTGGATCTTCTTTCGTTTCAATGTGATTCCAGTGTCTTTGAACACAAAATGGCGTCTAAACATCAAATAAGTGCAAAACAATGCTTTTACAAGTTTAATGTGGGGAAAAGGCTGTAATAGCTGTTTCACACAGGGAAGAGGCTTTTAAGCTGTTATTTGCAGGTAACATGCATTTTAACCACTATTGCAGTGTCAGTTGTCAAATAAGCTGCATTCTTCAATGTCCCACTGAGATCAACACATTTAAGTCATAAAAGCACTCTGGAGTGGATCTTCTTTTGTTTCAGTGTGATTCCAGTGTCTTTGAACACAAAATGGCGTCTAAACATCAAATAAGTGCAAAACAATGCTTTTACAAGTTTAATGTGGGGAAAAGGCTGTAATAGCTGTTTCACACAGGGAAGAGGCTTTTAAGCTGTTATTTGCAGGTAACACACGTTTTAACCACTATTGCAGTGTCAGTTGTCAAATAAGCTGCATTCTTCAATGTCCCACCGAGATCAACACATTTAAGTCATAACAGCACTCTGGAGTGGTGGAGTGGATCTTCTTTCGTTTCAATGTGATTCCAGTGTCTTTGAACACAAAATGGCGTCTAAACATCAAATAAGTGCAAAACAATGCTTTTACAAGTTTAATGTGGGGAAAAGGCTGTAATAGCTGTTTCACACAGGGAAGAGGCTTTTAAGCTGTTATTTGCAGGTAACACACGTTTTAACCACTATTGCAGTGTCAGTTGTCAAATAAGCTGCATTCTTCAATGTCCCACCGAGATCAACACATTTAAGTCATAACAGCACTCTGGAGTGGATCTTCTTTCGTTTCAATGTGATTCCAGTGTCTTTGAACACAAAATGGCGTCTAAACATCAAATAAGTGCAAAACAATGCTTTTACAAGTTTAATGTGGGGAAAAGGCTGTAATAGCTGTTTCACACAGGGAAGAGGCTTTTAAGCTGTTATTTGCAGGTAACATGCATTTTAACCACTATTGCAGTGTCAGTTGTCAAATAAGCTGCATTCTTCAATGTCCCACTGAGATCAACACATTTAAGTCATAAAAGCACTCTGGAGTGGATCTTCTTTTGTTTCAGTGTGATTCCAGTGTCTTTGAACACAAAATGGCGTCTAAACATTCAAATAAGTGCAAAACAATGCTTTTACAAGTTTAATGTGGGGGAAAAGGCTGTAATAGCTGTTTCACACAGGGAAGAGGCTTTTAAGCTGTTATTTGCAGGTAACACACGTTTTAACCACTATTGCAGTGTGAGTTGTCAAATAAGCTGCATTCTTCAATGTCCCACCGAGATCAACCACATTTAAGTCATAACAGCACTCTGGAGTGGATCTTCTTTCGTTTCAATGTGATTCCAGTGTCTTTGAACACAAAATGGCGTCTAAACATCAAATAAGTGCAAAACAATGCTTTTACAAGTTTAATGTGGGGCAAAAAGCCGGAAACAGCTGTTTTACGCAGGAAAGAGGCTTTTAAGCTGTTATTTGCAGGTAACACACGTTTTAACCACTATTGCAGTGTCAGTTGTCAAATAAGCTGCATTCTTCAATGTCCCACCGAGATCAACACATTTAAGTCATAACAGCACTCTGGAGTGGATCTTCTTTCGTTTCAATGTGATTCCAGTGTCTTTGAACACAAAATGGCGTCTAAACATCAAATAAGTGCAAAACAATGCTTTTACAAGTTTAATGTGGGGAAAAGGCTGTAATAGCTGTTTCACACAGGGAAGAGGCTTTTAAGCTGTTATTTGCAGGTAACATGCATTTTAACCACTATTGCAGTGTCCAGTTGTCAAATAAGCTGCATTCTTCAATGTCCCACTGAGATCAACACATTTAAGTCATAAAAGCACTCTGGAGTGGATCTTCTTTTGTTTCAGTGTGATTCCAGTGTCTTTGAACACAAAATGGCGTCTAAACATCAAATAAGTGCAAAACAATGCTTTTACAAGTTTAATGTGGGGAAAAGGCTGTAATAGCTGTTTCACACAGGGAAGAGGCTTTTAAGCTGTTATTTGCAGGTAACACACGTTTTAACCACTATTGCAGTGTCAGTTGTCAAATAAGCTGCATTCTTCAATGTCCCACCGAGATCAACACATTTAAGTCATAACAGCACTCTGGAGTGGATCTTCTTTCGTTTCAATGTGATTCCAGTGTCTTTGAACACAAAATGGCGTCTAAACATCAAATAAGTGCAAAACAATGCTTTTACAAGTTTAATGTGGGGAAAAGGCTGTAATAGCTGTTTCACACAGGGAAGAGGCTTTTAAGCTGTTATTTGCAGGTAACACACCGTTTTTAACCACTATTGCAGTGTCAGTTGTCAAATAAGCTGCATTCTTCAATGTCCCACCGAGATCAACACATTTAAGTCATAACAGCACTCTGGAGTGGATCTTCTTTCGTTTCAATGTGATTCCAGTGTCTTTGAACACAAAATGGCGTCTAAACATCAAATAAGTGCAAAACAATGCTTTTACAAGTTTAATGTGGGGAAAAGGCTGTAATAGCTGTTTCACACAGGGAAGAGGCTTTTAAGCTGTTATTTGCAGGTAACATGCATTTTAACCACTATTGCAGTGTCAGTTGTCAAATAAGCTGCATTCTTCAATGTCCCACTGAGATCAACACATTTAAGTCATAAAAGCACTCTGGAGTGGATCTTCTTTTGTTTCAGTGTGATTCCAGTGTCTTTGAACACAAAATGGCGTCTAAACATCAAATAAGTGCAAAACAATGCTTTTACAAGTTTAATGTGGGGAAAAGGCTGTAATAGCTGTTTCACACAGGGAAGAGGCTTTTAAGCTGTTATTTGCAGGTAACACACGTTTTAACCACTATTGCAGTGTCAGTTGTCAAATAAGCTGCATTCTTCAATGTCCCACCGAGATCAACACATTTAAGTCATAACAGCACTCTGGAGTGGATCTTCTTTCGTTTCAATGTGATTCCAGTGTCTTTGAACACAAAATGGCGTCTAAACATCAAATAAGTGCAAAACAATGCTTTTACAAGTTTAATGTGGGCAAAAAGCCGGAAACAGCTGTTTCACACAGGAAAGAGAGCTTTTAAGCTGTTATTTGCAAGGTAACATGCATTTTAACCACTATTGCAGTGTCAGTTGTCAAATAAGCTGCATTCTTCAATGTCCCACTGAGATCAACACATTTAAGTCATAAAAGCACTCTGGAGTGGATCTTCTTTTGTTTCAGTGTGATTCCAGTGTCTTTGAACACAAAATGGCGTCTAAACATCAAATAAGTGCAAAACAATGCTTTTACAAGTTTAATGTGGGGAAAAGGCTGTAATAGCTGTTTCACACAGGGAAGAGGCTTTTAAGCTGTTATTTGCAGGTAACACACGTTTTAACCACTATTGCAGTGTCAGTTGTCAAATAAGCTGCATTCTTCAATGTCCCACCGAGATCAACACATTTAAGTCATAACAGCACTCTGGAGTGGATCTTCTTTCGTTTCAATGTGATTCCAGTGTCTTTGAACACAAAATGGCGTCTAAACATCAAATAAGTGCAAAACAATGCTTTTACAAGTTTAATGTGGGCAAAAAGCCGGAAACAGCTGTTTCACACAGGAAAGAGGCTTTTAAGCTGTTATTTGCAGGTAACATGCATTTTAACCACTATTGCAGTGTCAGTTGTCAAATAAGCTGCATTCTTCAATGTCGCACTGAGATCAACACATTTAAGTCATAAAAGCACTCTGGAGTGGATCTTCTTTTGTTTCAGTGTGATTCCAGTGTCTTTGAACACAAAATGGCGTCTAAACATCAAATAAGTGCAAAACAATGCTTTTACAAGTTTAATGTGGGGAAAAGGCTGTAATAGCTGTTTCACACAGGGAAGAGGCTTTTTAAGCTGTTATTTGCAGGTAACACACGTTTTAAACCACTATTGCAGTGTCAGTTGTCAAATAAGCTGCATTCTTCAATGTCCCACCGAGATCAACACATTTAAGTCATAACAGCACTCTGGAGTGGATCTTCTTTCGTTTCAATGTGATTCCAGTGTCTTTGAACACAAAATGGCGTCTAAACATCAAATAAGTGCAAAACAATG
>NW_028155325.1:0-93000 GCF_963514095.1 Eutrigla gurnardus | reverse complement strand
GTCTCCACATGTCTCCATGTGATAGACTGGTTACCTGTCTGTCTCTACATGTCAGCCCTATGATAGACTGGTTACCTGTCTGTCTCTACATGTCAGCCCTGTGATAGACTGGTTACCTGTCTGTCTCCACATGTCAGCCCTGTGATAGACTGGTTACCTGTCTGTCTGTACATGTCTCCCTGTGATAGACTGGTTACCTGTCTGTCTCCACATGTCAGCCCTGTGATAGACTGGTCACCTGTCTGTCTCTACATGTCTCCCTGTGATAGACTGGTTACCTGTCTGTCTTTACATGTCTCCCTGTGATAGACTGGTTACCTGTCTGTCTCTACATGTCTCCCTGTGATAGACTGGTTACCTGTCTGTCTCTACATGTCTCCCTGTGATAGACTGGTTACCTGTCTGTCTCTACATGTCTCCCTGTGATAGACTGGTTACCTGTCTGTCTCTACATGTCGGCCCTGTGATAGACTGGTTACCTGTCGGTCTCTACATGTCTCCCTGTGATAGACTGGTTACCTGTCTGTCTCTACATGTCTCCCTGTGATAGACTGTTTACCTGTCTGTCTCCACATGTCTCCATGTGATAGACTGGTTACCTGTCTGTCTCTACATGTCAGCCCTATGATAGACAGGTAACCAGTCTATCACAGGGCTGACATGTAGAGACAGACAGGTAACCAGTCTGTCTCTACATGTCAGCCCTGTGATAGACTGGTTACCTGTCTGTCTGTACATGTCTCCCTGTGATAGACAGGTGACCTGTCTGTCTCTACATGTCTCCCTGTGATAGACTGGTTACCTGTCTGTCTCTACATGTCAGCCCTGTGATAGACTGGTTACCTGTCTGTCTCTACATGTCTCCCTGTGATAGACTGGTTACCTGTCTGTCTCTACATGTCTCCCTGTGATAGACTGGTCACCTGTCTGTCTCTACATGTCTCCCTGTGATAGACTGGTTACCTGTCTGTCTTTACATGTCTCCCTGTGATAGACTGGTTACCTGTCTGTCTCTACATGTCTCCCTGTGATAGACTGGTTACCTGTCTGTCTCTACATGTCTCCCTGTGATAGACTGGTTACCTGTCTGTCTCTACATGTCTCCCTGTGATAGACTGGTTACCTGTCTGTCTCCACATGTCAGCCCTGTGATAGACTGGTCACCTGTCTGTCTCTACATGTCTCCCTGTGATAGACTGGTTACCTGTCTGTCTTTACATGTCTCCCTGTGATAGACTGGTTACCTGTCTGTCTCTACATGTCTCCCTGTGATAGACTGGTTACCTGTCTGTCTGTACATGTCTCCCTGTGATAGACTGGTTACCTGTCTGTCTCTACATGTCTCCCTGTGATAGACTGGTTACCTGTCTGTCTCTACATGTCGGCCCTGTGATAGACTGGTTACCTGTCGGTCTCTACATGTCTCCCTGTGATAGACTGGTTACCTGTCTGTCTCTACATGTCTCCCTGTGATAGACTGTTTACCTGTCTGTCTCCACATGTCTCCATGTGATAGACTGGTTACCTGTCTGTCTCTACATGTCAGCCCTATGATAGACTGGTTACCTGTCTGTCTCTACATGTCAGCCCTGTGATAGACTGGTTACCTGTCTGTCTCTACATGTCAGCCCTGTGATAGACTGGTTACCTGTCTGTCTGTACATGTCTCCCTGTGATAGACAGGTGACCTGTCTGTCTCTACATGTCTCCCTGTGATAGACTGGTTACCTGTCTGTCTCTACATGTCTCCCTGTGATAGACTGGTTACCTGTCTGTCTCTACATGTCTCCCTGTGATAGACTGGTTACCTGTCTGTCTCCACATGTCAGCCCTGTGATAGACTGGTCACCTGTCTGTCTCTACATGTCTCCCTGTGATAGACTGGTTACCTGTCTGTCTTTACATGTCTCCCTGTGATAGACTGGTTACCTGTCTGTCTCTACATGTCTCCCTGTGATAGACTGGTTACCTGTCTGTCTCTACATGTCTCCCTGTGATAGACTGGTCACCTGTCTGTCTCTACATGTCTCCCTGTGATAGACTGGTTACCTGTCTGTCTTTACATGTCTCCCTGTGATAGACTGGTTACCTGTCTGTCTCTACATGTCTCCCTGTGATAGACTGGTTACCTGTCTGTCTCTACATGTCTCCCTGTGATAGACTGGTTACCTGTCTGTCTCTACATGTCTCCCTGTGATAGACTGGTTACCTGTCTGTCTCTACATGTCAGCCCTGTGATAGACTGGTCACCTGTCTGTCTCTACATGTCAGCCCTATGATAGACTGGTTACCTGTCTGTCTCTACATGTCAGCCCTGTGATAGACTGGTTACTTGTCTGTCTCTACATGTCCCCCTGTGATAGACTGGTTACCTGTCGGTCTCTACATGTCTCCCTGTGATAGACTGGTTACCTGTCTGTCTCTACATGTCTCCCTGTGATAGACTGGTTACCTGTCTGTCTCCACATGTCTCCATGTGATAGACTGGTTACCTGTCTGTCTCTACATGTCAGCCCTATGATAGACTGGTTACCTGTCTGTCTCTACATGTCAGCCCTGTGATAGACTGGTTACCTGTCTGTCTCTACATGTCAGCCCTGTGATAGACTGGTTACCTGTCTGTCTGTACATGTCTCCCTGTGATAGACTGGTTACCTGTCTGTCTCTACATGTCTCCCTGTGATAGACTGGTTACCTGTCTGTCTCTACATGTCGGCCCTGTGATAGACTGGTTACCTGTCGGTCTCTACATGTCTCCCTGTGATAGACTGGTTACCTGTCTGTCTCTACATGTCTCCCTGTGATAGACTGTTTACCTGTCTGTCTCCACATGTCTCCATGTGATAGACTGGTTACCTGTCTGTCTCTACATGTCAGCCCTATGATAGACTGGTTACCTGTCTGTCTCTACATGTCAGCCCTGTGATAGACTGGTTACCTGTCTGTCTCTACATGTCAGCCCTGTGATAGACTGGTTACCTGTCTGTCTGTACATGTCTCCCTGTGATAGACAGGTGACCTGTCTGTCTCTACATGTCTCCCTGTGATAGACTGGTTACCTGTCTGTCTCTACATGTCAGCCCTGTGATAGACTGGTTACCTGTCTGTCTCTACATGTCTCCCTGTGATAGACTGGTTACCTGTCTGTCTCTACATGTCTCCCTGTGATAGACTGGTCACCTGTCTGTCTCTACATGTCTCCCTGTAATAGACTGGTTACCTGTCTGTCTTTACATGTCTCCCTGTGATAGACTGGTTACCTGTCTGTCTCTACATGTCTCCCTGTGATAGACTGGTTACCTGTCTGTCTCTACATGTCTCCCTGTGATAGACTGGTTACCTGTCTGTCTCTACATGTCCCCCTGTGATAGACTGGTTACCTGTCTGTCTCTACATGTCAGCCCTGTGATAGACTGGTTACCTGTCTGTCTGTACATGTCTCCCTGTGATAGACTGGTTACCTGTCTGTCTCTACATGTCTCCCTGTGATAGACTGGTTACCTGTCTGTCTCTACATGTCAGCCCTGTGATAGACTGGTTACCTGTCTGTCTCTACATGTCTCCCTGTGATAGACTGGTTACCTGTCTGTCTCTACATGTCTCCCTGTGATAGACTGGTCACCTGTCTGTCTCTACATGTCTCCCTGTGATAGACTGGTTACCTGTCTGTCTTTACATGTCTCCCTGTGATAGACTGGTTACCTGTCTGTCTCTACATGTCTCCCTGTGATAGACTGGTTACCTGTCTGTCTCTACATGTCTCCCTGTGATAGACTGGTTACCTGTCTGTCTCTACATGTCCCCCTGTGATAGACTGGTTACCTGTCTGTCTCTACATGTCTCCCTGTGATAGACTGGTTACCTGTCTGTCTCTACATGTCTCCCTGTGATAGACTGGTTACCTGTCTGTCTCTACATGTCCCCCTGTGATAGACTGGTTACCTGTCTGTCTCTACATGTCTCCCTGTGATAGACTGGTTACCTGTCTGTCTCTACATGTCGGCCCCATGATAGACTGGTTACCTGTCTGTCTCTACATGTCTCCCTGTGATAGACTGGTTACCTGTCTGTCTCTACATGTCTCCCTGTGATAGACTGGTTACCTGTCTGTCTCTACATGTCGGCCCTGTGATAGACTGGTTACCTGTCTGTCTCTACATGTCAGCCCTGTGATAGACTGGTTGCCTGTCTGTCTCTACATGTCAGCCCTGTGATAGACTGGTTACCTGTCTGTCTCTACATGTCTCCCTGTGATAGACTGGTTACCTGTCTGTCTCTACATGTCTCCCTGTGATAGACTGGTTACCTGTCTGTCTCTACATGTCAGCCCTGTGATAGACTGGTCACCTGTCTGTCTCTACATGTCAGCCCTATGATAGACTGGTTACCTGTCTGTCTCTACATGTCAGCCCTGTGATAGACTGGTTACCTGTCTGTCTCTACATGTCCCCCTGTGATAGACTGGTTACCTGTCGGTCTCTACATGTCTCCCTGTGATAGACTGGTTACCTGTCTGTCTCTACATGTCTCCCTGTGATAGACTGGTTACCTGTCTGTCTCCACATGTCTCCATGTGATAGACTGGTTACCTGTCTGTCTCTACATGTCAGCCCTATGATAGACTGGTTACCTGTCTGTCTCTACATGTCAGCCCTGTGATAGACTGGTTACCTGTCTGTCTCTACATGTCAGCCCTGTGATAGACTGGTTACCTGTCTGTCTGTACATGTCTCCCTGTGATAGACTGGTTACCTGTCTGTCTCTACATGTCTCCCTGTGATAGACTGGTTACCTGTCTGTCTCTACATGTCTCCCTGTGATAGACTGGTCACCTGTCTGTCTCTACATGTCTCCCTGTGATAGACTGGTTACCTGTCTGTCTTTACATGTCTCCCTGTGATAGACTGGTTACCTGTCTGTCTCTACATGTCTCCCTGTGATAGACTGGTTACCTGTCTGTCTCTACATGTCTCCCTGTGATAGACTGGTTACCTGTCTGTCTCTACATGTCTCCCTGTGATAGACTGGTTACCTGTCTGTCTCTACATGTCGGCCCTGTGATAGACTGGTTACCTGTCGGTCTCTACATGTCTCCCTGTGATAGACTGGTTACCTGTCTGTCTCTACATGTCTCCCTGTGATAGACTGGTTACCTGTCTGTCTCCACATGTCTCCATGTGATAGACTGGTTACCTGTCTGTCTCTACATGTCAGCCCTATGATAGACTGGTTACCTGTCTGTCTCTACATGTCAGCCCTGTGATAGACTGGTTACCTGTCTGTCTCTACATGTCAGCCCTGTGATAGACTGGTTACCTGTCTGTCTGTACATGTCTCCCTGTGATAGACTGGTTACCTGTCTGTCTCTACATGTCTCCCTGTGATAGACTGGTTACCTGTCTGTCTCCACATGTCTCCATGTGATAGACTGGTTACCTGTCTGTCTCTACATGTCAGCCCTATGATAGACTGGTTACCTGTCTGTCTCTACATGTCAGCCCTGTGATAGACTGGTTACCTGTCTGTCTCCACATGTCAGCCCTGTGATAGACTGGTTACCTGTCTGTCTGTACATGTCTCCCTGTGATAGACTGGTTACCTGTCTGTCTCCACATGTCAGCCCTGTGATAGACTGGTCACCTGTCTGTCTCTACATGTCTCCCTGTGATAGACTGGTTACCTGTCTGTCTCTACATGTCTCCCTGTGATAGACTGGTTACCTGTCTGTCTCTACATGTCTCCCTGTGATAGACTGGTTACCTGTCTGTCTCTACATGTCCCCCTGTGATAGACTGGTTACCTGTCTGTCTCTACATGTCAGCCCTGTGATAGACTGGTCACCTGTCTGTCTCTACATGTCAGCCCTATGATAGACTGGTTACCTGTCTGTCTCTACATGTCAGCCCTGTGATAGACTGGTTACCTGTCTGTCTGTACATGTCCCCCTGTGATAGACTGGTTACCTGTCGGTCTCTACATGTCTCCCTGTGATAGACTGGTTACCTGTCTGTCTGTACATGTCTCCCTGTGATAGACTGATTACCTGTCTGTCTCTACATGTCTCCCTGTGATAGACTGGTTACCTGTCTGTCTCTACATGTCAGCCCTGTGATAGACTGGTTACCTGTCTGTCTCTACATGTCTCCCTGTGATAGACTGGTTACCTGTCTGTCTCTACATGTCTCCCTGTGATAGACTGGTCACCTGTCTGTCTCTACATGTCTCCCTGTGATAGACTGGTTACCTGTCTGTCTTTACATGTCTCCCTGTGATAGACTGGTTACCTGTCTGTCTCTACATGTCTCCCTGTGATAGACTGGTTACCTGTCTGTCTCTACATGTCTCCCTGTGATAGACTGGTTACCTGTCTGTCTCTACATGTCTCCCTGTGATAGACTGGTTACCTGTCTGTCTCTACATGTCCCCCTGTGATAGACTGGTTACCTGTCTGTCTCTACATGTCTCCCTGTGATAGACTGGTTACCTGTCTGTCTCTACATGTCTCCCTGTGATAGACTGGTTACCTGTCTGTCTCTACATGTCTCCCTGTGATAGACTGGTTACCTGTCTGTCTCTACATGTCAGCCCTATGATAGACTGGTTACCTGTCTGTCTCTACATGTCAGCCCTGTGATAGACTGGTTACCTGTCTGTCTCTACATGTCAGCCCTGTGATAGACTGGTTACCTGTCTGTCTGTACATGTCTCCCTGTGATAGACTGGTTACCTGTCTGTCTCTACATGTCTCCCTGTGATAGACTGGTTACCTGTCTGTCTCCACATGTCTCCATGTGATAGACTGGTTACCTGTCTGTCTCTACATGTCAGCCCTATGATAGACTGGTTACCTGTCTGTCTCTACATGTCAGCCCTGTGATAGACTGGTTACCTGTCTGTCTCCACATGTCAGCCCTGTGATAGACTGGTTACCTGTCTGTCTGTACATGTCTCCCTGTGATAGACTGGTTACCTGTCTGTCTCCACATGTCAGCCCTGTGATAGACTGGTCACCTGTCTGTCTCTACATGTCTCCCTGTGATAGACTGGTTACC
The DNA here is from genome assembly GCF_963514095.1 of Eutrigla gurnardus. Classification (NCBI taxonomy): domain Eukaryota; kingdom Metazoa; phylum Chordata; class Actinopteri; order Perciformes; family Triglidae; genus Eutrigla; species Eutrigla gurnardus. The sequence goes on along the minus strand of NW_028155325.1, from coordinate 85,948 downwards.
TGTCTGTCTTTACATGTCTCCCTGTGATAGACTGGTTACCTGTCTGTCTCTACATGTCTCCCTGTGATAGACTGGTTACCTGTCTGTCTCTACATGTCTCCCTGTGATAGACTGGTCACCTGTCTGTCTCTACATGTCTCCCTGTGATAGACTGGTTACCTGTCTGTCTTTACATGTCTCCCTGTGATAGACTGGTTACCTGTCTGTCTCTACATGTCTCCCTGTGATAGACTGGTTACCTGTCTGTCTCTACATGTCTCCCTGTGATAGACTGGTTACCTGTCTGTCTCTACATGTCTCCCTGTGATAGACTGGTTACCTGTCTGTCTCTACATGTCAGCCCTGTGATAGACTGGTCACCTGTCTGTCTCTACATGTCAGCCCTATGATAGACTGGTTACCTGTCTGTCTCTACATGTCAGCCCTGTGATAGACTGGTTACCTGTCTGTCTCTACATGTCCCCCTGTGATAGACTGGTTACCTGTCGGTCTCTACATGTCTCCCTGTGATAGACTGGTTACCTGTCTGTCTCTACATGTCTCCCTGTGATAGACTGGTTACCTGTCTGTCTCCACATGTCTCCATGTGATAGACTGGTTACCTGTCTGTCTCTACATGTCAGCCCTATGATAGACTGGTTACCTGTCTGTCTCTACATGTCAGCCCTGTGATAGACTGGTTACCTGTCTGTCTCTACATGTCAGCCCTGTGATAGACTGGTTACCTGTCTGTCTGTACATGTCTCCCTGTGATAGACTGGTTACCTGTCTGTCTCTACATGTCTCCCTGTGATAGACTGGTTACCTGTCTGTCTCTACATGTCTCCCTGTGATAGACTGGTCACCTGTCTGTCTCTACATGTCTCCCTGTGATAGACTGGTTACCTGTCTGTCTTTACATGTCTCCCTGTGATAGACTGGTTACCTGTCTGTCTCTACATGTCTCCCTGTGATAGACTGGTTACCTGTCTGTCTCTACATGTCTCCCTGTGATAGACTGGTTACCTGTCTGTCTCTACATGTCTCCCTGTGATAGACTGGTTACCTGTCTGTCTCTACATGTCGGCCCTGTGATAGACTGGTTACCTGTCGGTCTCTACATGTCTCCCTGTGATAGACTGGTTACCTGTCTGTCTCTACATGTCTCCCTGTGATAGACTGGTTACCTGTCTGTCTCCACATGTCTCCATGTGATAGACTGGTTACCTGTCTGTCTCTACATGTCAGCCCTATGATAGACTGGTTACCTGTCTGTCTCTACATGTCAGCCCTGTGATAGACTGGTTACCTGTCTGTCTCTACATGTCAGCCCTGTGATAGACTGGTTACCTGTCTGTCTGTACATGTCTCCCTGTGATAGACTGGTTACCTGTCTGTCTCTACATGTCTCCCTGTGATAGACTGGTTACCTGTCTGTCTCCACATGTCTCCATGTGATAGACTGGTTACCTGTCTGTCTCTACATGTCAGCCCTATGATAGACTGGTTACCTGTCTGTCTCTACATGTCAGCCCTGTGATAGACTGGTTACCTGTCTGTCTCCACATGTCAGCCCTGTGATAGACTGGTTACCTGTCTGTCTGTACATGTCTCCCTGTGATAGACTGGTTACCTGTCTGTCTCCACATGTCAGCCCTGTGATAGACTGGTCACCTGTCTGTCTCTACATGTCTCCCTGTGATAGACTGGTTACCTGTCTGTCTCTACATGTCTCCCTGTGATAGACTGGTTACCTGTCTGTCTCTACATGTCTCCCTGTGATAGACTGGTTACCTGTCTGTCTCTACATGTCCCCCTGTGATAGACTGGTTACCTGTCTGTCTCTACATGTCAGCCCTGTGATAGACTGGTCACCTGTCTGTCTCTACATGTCAGCCCTATGATAGACTGGTTACCTGTCTGTCTCTACATGTCAGCCCTGTGATAGACTGGTTACCTGTCTGTCTGTACATGTCCCCCTGTGATAGACTGGTTACCTGTCGGTCTCTACATGTCTCCCTGTGATAGACTGGTTACCTGTCTGTCTGTACATGTCTCCCTGTGATAGACTGATTACCTGTCTGTCTCTACATGTCTCCCTGTGATAGACTGGTTACCTGTCTGTCTCTACATGTCAGCCCTGTGATAGACTGGTTACCTGTCTGTCTCTACATGTCTCCCTGTGATAGACTGGTTACCTGTCTGTCTCTACATGTCTCCCTGTGATAGACTGGTCACCTGTCTGTCTCTACATGTCTCCCTGTGATAGACTGGTTACCTGTCTGTCTTTACATGTCTCCCTGTGATAGACTGGTTACCTGTCTGTCTCTACATGTCTCCCTGTGATAGACTGGTTACCTGTCTGTCTCTACATGTCTCCCTGTGATAGACTGGTTACCTGTCTGTCTCTACATGTCTCCCTGTGATAGACTGGTTACCTGTCTGTCTCTACATGTCCCCCTGTGATAGACTGGTTACCTGTCTGTCTCTACATGTCTCCCTGTGATAGACTGGTTACCTGTCTGTCTCTACATGTCTCCCTGTGATAGACTGGTTACCTGTCTGTCTCTACATGTCTCCCTGTGATAGACTGGTTACCTGTCTGTCTCTACATGTCAGCCCTATGATAGACTGGTTACCTGTCTGTCTCTACATGTCAGCCCTGTGATAGACTGGTTACCTGTCTGTCTCTACATGTCAGCCCTGTGATAGACTGGTTACCTGTCTGTCTGTACATGTCTCCCTGTGATAGACTGGTTACCTGTCTGTCTCTACATGTCTCCCTGTGATAGACTGGTTACCTGTCTGTCTCCACATGTCTCCATGTGATAGACTGGTTACCTGTCTGTCTCTACATGTCAGCCCTATGATAGACTGGTTACCTGTCTGTCTCTACATGTCAGCCCTGTGATAGACTGGTTACCTGTCTGTCTCCACATGTCAGCCCTGTGATAGACTGGTTACCTGTCTGTCTGTACATGTCTCCCTGTGATAGACTGGTTACCTGTCTGTCTCCACATGTCAGCCCTGTGATAGACTGGTCACCTGTCTGTCTCTACATGTCTCCCTGTGATAGACTGGTTACCTGTCTGTCTTTACATGTCTCCCTGTGATAGACTGGTTACCTGTCTGTCTCTACATGTCTCCCTGTGATAGACTGGTTACCTGTCTGTCTCTACATGTCTCCCTGTGATAGACTGGTTACCTGTCTGTCTCTACATGTCCCCCTGTGATAGACTGGTTACCTGTCTGTCTCTACATGTCAGCCCTGTGATAGACTGGTCACCTGTCTGTCTCTACATGTCAGCCCTATGATAGACTGGTTACCTGTCTGTCTCTACATGTCAGCCCTGTGATAGACTGGTTACCTGTCTGTCTGTACATGTCCCCCTGTGATAGACTGGTTACCTGTCGGTCTCTACATGTCTCCCTGTGATAGACTGGTTACCTGTCTGTCTGTACATGTCTCCCTGTGATAGACTGATTACCTGTCTGTCTCTACATGTCTCCCTGTGATAGACTGGTTACCTGTCTGTCTCTACATGTCAGCCCTGTGATAGACTGGTTACCTGTCTGTCTCTACATGTCTCCCTGTGATAGACTGGTTACCTGTCTGTCTCTACATGTCTCCCTGTGATAGACTGGTCACCTGTCTGTCTCTACATGTCTCCCTGTGATAGACTGGTTACCTGTCTGTCTTTACATGTCTCCCTGTGATAGACTGGTTACCTGTCTGTCTCTACATGTCTCCCTGTGATAGACTGGTTACCTGTCTGTCTCTACATGTCTCCCTGTGATAGACTGGTTACCTGTCTGTCTCTACATGTCCCCCTGTGATAGACTGGTTACCTGTCTGTCTCTACATGTCTCCCTGTGATAGACTGGTTACCTGTCTGTCTCTACATGTCTCCCTGTGATAGACTGGTTACCTGTCTGTCTCTACATGTCTCCCTGTGATAGACTGGTTACCTGTCTGTCTCTACATGTCAGCCCTGTGATAGACTGGTCACCTGTCTGTCTCTACATGTCAGCCCTATGATAGACTGGTTACCTGTCTGTCTCTACATGTCTCCCTGTGATAGACTGGTTACCTGTCTGTCTCTACATGTCTCCCTGTGATAGACTGGTTACCTGTCTGTCTCTACATGTCGGCCCTGTGATAGACTGGTTACCTGTCTGTCTCTACATGTCAGCCCTGTGATAGACTGGTTGCCTGTCTGTCTCTACATGTCAGCCCTGTGATAGACTGGTTACCTGTCTGTCTCTACATGTCTCCCTGTGATAGACTGGTTACCTGTCTGTCTCTACATGTCTCCCTGTGATAGACTGGTTACCTGTCTGTCTCTACATGTCAGCCCTGTGATAGACTGGTCACCTGTCTGTCTCTACATGTCAGCCCTATGATAGACTGGTTACCTGTCTGTCTCTACATGTCAGCCCTGTGATAGACTGGTTACCTGTCTGTCTCTACATGTCCCCCTGTGATAGACTGGTTACCTGTCGGTCTCTACATGTCTCCCTGTGATAGACTGGTTACCTGTCTGTCTCTACATGTCTCCCTGTGATAGACTGGTTACCTGTCTGTCTCCACATGTCTCCATGTGATAGACTGGTTACCTGTCTGTCTCTACATGTCAGCCCTATGATAGACTGGTTACCTGTCTGTCTCTACATGTCAGCCCTGTGATAGACTGGTTACCTGTCTGTCTCTACATGTCAGCCCTGTGATAGACTGGTTACCTGTCTGTCTGTACATGTCTCCCTGTGATAGACTGGTTACCTGTCTGTCTCTACATGTCTCCCTGTGATAGACTGGTTACCTGTCTGTCTCTACATGTCTCCCTGTGATAGACTGGTCACCTGTCTGTCTCTACATGTCTCCCTGTGATAGACTGGTTACCTGTCTGTTTTTACATGTCTCCCTGTGATAGACTGGTTACCTGTCTGTCTCTACATGTCTCCCTGTGATAGACTGGTTACCTGTCTGTCTCTACATGTCTCCCTGTGATAGACTGGTTACCTGTCTGTCTCTACATGTCTCCCTGTGATAGACTGGTTACCTGTCTGTCTCTACATGTCGGCCCTGTGATAGACTGGTTACCTGTCTGTCTCTACATGTCAGCCCTGTGATAGACTGGTTGCCTGTCTGTCTCTACATGTCAGCCCTGTGATAGACTGGTTACCTGTCTGTCTCTACATGTCTCCCTGTGATAGACTGGTTACCTGTCTGTCTCTACATGTCTCCCTGTGATAGACTGGTTACCTGTCTGTCTCTACATGTCAGCCCTGTGATAGACTGGTCACCTGTCTGTCTCTACATGTCAGCCCTATGATAGACTGGTTACCTGTCTGTCTCTACATGTCAGCCCTGTGATAGACTGGTTACCTGTCTGTCTCTACATGTCCCCCTGTGATAGACTGGTTACCTGTCGGTCTCTACATGTCTCCCTGTGATAGACTGGTTACCTGTCTGTCTCTACATGTCTCCCTGTGATAGACTGGTTACCTGTCTGTCTCCACATGTCTCCATGTGATAGACTGGTTACCTGTCTGTCTCTACATGTCAGCCCTATGATAGACTGGTTACCTGTCTGTCTCTACATGTCAGCCCTGTGATAGACTGGTTACCTGTCTGTCTCCACATGTCAGCCCTGTGATAGACTGGTTACCTGTCTGTCTGTACATGTCTCCCTGTGATAGACTGGTTACCTGTCTGTCTCTACATGTCTCCCTGTGATAGACTGGTTACCTGTCTGTCTCTACATGTCTCCCTGTGATAGACTGGTCACCTGTCTGTCTCTACATGTCTCCCTGTGATAGACTGGTTACCTGTCTGTCTTTACATGTCTCCCTGTGATAGACTGGTTACCTGTCTGTCTCTACATGTCTCCCTGTGATAGACTGGTTACCTGTCTGTCTCTACATGTCTCCCTGTGATAGACTGGTTACCTGTCTGTCTCTACATGTCCCCCTGTGATAGACTGGTTACCTGTCTGTCTCTACATGTCAGCCCTGTGATAGACTGGTCACCTGTCTGTCTCTACATGTCAGCCCTATGATAGACTGGTTACCTGTCTGTCTCTACATGTCAGCCCTGTGATAGACTGGTTACCTGTCTGTCTGTACATGTCCCCCTGTGATAGACTGGTTACCTGTCGGTCTCTACATGTCTCCCTGTGATAGACTGGTTACCTGTCTGTCTGTACATGTCTCCCTGTGATAGACTGATTACCTGTCTGTCTCTACATTTCTCCCTGTGATAGACTGGTTACCTGTCTGTCTCTACATGTCAGCCCTGTGATAGACTGGTTACCTGTCTGTCTCTACATGTCTCCCTGTGATAGACTGGTTACCTGTCTGTCTCTACATGTCAGCCCTGTGATAGACTGGTTACCTGTCTGTCTCTACATGTCTCCCTGTGATAGACTGGTTACCTGTCTGTCTCCACATGTCTCCATGTGATAGACTGGTTACCTGTCTGTCTCTACATGTCAGCCCTATGATAGACTGGTTACCTGTCTGTCTCTACATGTCAGCCCTGTGATAGACTGGTTACCTGTCTGTCTCCACATGTCAGCCCTGTGATAGACTGGTTACCTGTCTGTCTGTACATGTCTCCCTGTGATAGACTGGTTACCTGTCTGTCTCTACATGTCTCCCTGTGATAGACTGGTTACCTGTCTGTCTCTACATGTCTCCCTGTGATAGACTGGTCACCTGTCTGTCTCTACATGTCTCCCTGTGATAGACTGGTTACCTGTCTGTCTTTACATGTCTCCCTGTGATAGACTGGTTACCTGTCTGTCTCTACATGTCTCCCTGTGATAGACTGGTTACCTGTCTGTCTCTACATGTCTCCCTGTGATAGACTGGTTACCTGTCTGTCTCTACATGTCCCCCTGTGATAGACTGGTTACCTGTCTGTCTCTACATGTCAGCCCTGTGATAGACTGGTCACCTGTCTGTCTCTACATGTCAGCCCTATGATAGACTGGTTACCTGTCTGTCTCTACATGTCAGCCCTGTGATAGACTGGTTACCTGTCTGTCTGTACATGTCCCCCTGTGATAGACTGGTTACCTGTCGGTCTCTACATGTCTCCCTGTGATAGACTGGTTACCTGTCTGTCTGTACATGTCTCCCTGTGATAGACTGATTACCTGTCTGTCTCTACATTTCTCCCTGTGATAGACTGGTTACCTGTCTGTCTCTACATGTCAGCCCTGTGATAGACTGGTTACCTGTCTGTCTCTACATGTCTCCCTGTGATAGACTGGTTACCTGTCTGTCTCTACATGTCAGCCCTGTGATAGACTGGTTACCTGTCTGTCTCTACATGTCTCCCTGTGATAGACTGGTTACCTGTCTGTCTCTACATGTCTCCCTGTGATAGACTGGTTACCTGTCTGTCTGTACATGTCCCCCTGTGATAGACTGGTTACCTGTCGGTCTCTACATGTCTCCCTGTGATAGACTGGTTACCTGTCTGTCTGTACATGTCTCCCTGTGATAGACTGATTACCTGTCTGTCTCTACATGTCTCCCTGTGATAGACTGGTTACCTGTCTGTCTCTACATGTCAGCCCTGTGATAGACTGGTTACCTGTCTGTCTCTACATGTCTCCCTGTGATAGACTGGTTACCTGTCTGTCTCTACATGTCTCCCTGTGATAGACTGGTCACCTGTCTGTCTCTACATGTCTCCCTGTGATAGACTGGTTACCTGTCTGTCTTTACATGTCTCCCTGTGATAGACTGGTTACCTGTCTGTCTCTACATGTCTCCCTGTGATAGACTGGTTACCTGTCTGTCTCTACATGTCTCCCTGTGATAGACTGGTTACCTGTCTGTCTCTACATGTCCCCCTGTGATAGACTGGTTACCTGTCTGTCTCTACATGTCTCCCTGTGATAGACTGGTTACCTGTCTGTCTCTACATGTCTCCCTGTGATAGACTGGTTACCTGTCTGTCTCTACATGTCTCCCTGTGATAGACTGGTTACCTGTCTGTCTCTACATGTCAGCCCTGTGATAGACTGGTCACCTGTCTGTCTCTACATGTCAGCCCTATGATAGACTGGTTACCTGTCTGTCTCTACATGTCTCCCTGTGATAGACTGGTTACCTGTCTGTCTCTACATGTCTCCCTGTGATAGACTGGTTACCTGTCTGTCTCTACATGTCGGCCCTGTGATAGACTGGTTACCTGTCTGTCTCTACATGTCAGCCCTGTGATAGACTGGTTGCCTGTCTGTCTCTACATGTCAGCCCTGTGATAGACTGGTTACCTGTCTGTCTCTACATGTCTCCCTGTGATAGACTGGTTACCTGTCTGTCTCTACATGTCTCCCTGTGATAGACTGGTTACCTGTCTGTCTCTACATGTCAGCCCTGTGATAGACTGGTCACCTGTCTGTCTCTACATGTCAGCCCTATGATAGACTGGTTACCTGTCTGTCTCTACATGTCAGCCCTGTGATAGACTGGTTACCTGTCTGTCTCTACATGTCCCCCTGTGATAGACTGGTTACCTGTCGGTCTCTACATGTCTCCCTGTGATAGACTGGTTACCTGTCTGTCTCTACATGTCTCCCTGTGATAGACTGGTTACCTGTCTGTCTCCACATGTCTCCATGTGATAGACTGGTTACCTGTCTGTCTCTACATGTCAGCCCTATGATAGACTGGTTACCTGTCTGTCTCTACATGTCAGCCCTGTGATAGACTGGTTACCTGTCTGTCTCTACATGTCAGCCCTGTGATAGACTGGTTACCTGTCTGTCTGTACATGTCTCCCTGTGATAGACTGGTTACCTGTCTGTCTCTACATGTCTCGCTGTGATAGACTGGTTACCTGTCTGTCTCTACATGTCTCCCTGTGATAGACTGGTCACCTGTCTGTCTCTACATGTCTCCCTGTGATAGACTGGTTACCTGTCTGTCTTTACATGTCTCCCTGTGATAGACTGGTTACCTGTCTGTCTCTACATGTCTCCCTGTGATAGACTGGTTACCTGTCTGTCTCTACATGTCTCCCTGTGATAGACTGGTTACCTGTCTGTCTCTACATGTCTCCCTGTGATAGACTGGTTACCTGTCTGTCTCTACATGTCGGCCCTGTGATAGACTGGTTACCTGTCTGTCTCTACATGTCAGCCCTGTGATAGACTGGTTGCCTGTCTGTCTCTACATGTCAGCCCTGTGATAGACTGGTTACCTGTCTGTCTCTACATGTCTCCCTGTGATAGACTGGTTACCTGTCTGTCTCTACATGTCTCCCTGTGATAGACTGGTTACCTGTCTGTCTCTACATGTCAGCCCTGTGATAGACTGGTCACCTGTCTGTCTCTACATGTCAGCCCTATGATAGACTGGTTACCTGTCTGTCTCTACATGTCAGCCCTGTGATAGACTGGTTACCTGTCTGTCTCTACATGTCCCCCTGTGATAGACTGGTTACCTGTCGGTCTCTACATGTCTCCCTGTGATAGACTGGTTACCTGTCTGTCTCTACATGTCTCCCTGTGATAGACTGGTTACCTGTCTGTCTCCACATGTCTCCATGTGATAGACTGGTTACCTGTCTGTCTCTACATGTCAGCCCTATGATAGACTGGTTACCTGTCTGTCTCTACATGTCAGCCCTGTGATAGACTGGTTACCTGTCTGTCTCCACATGTCAGCCCTGTGATAGACTGGTTACCTGTCTGTCTGTACATGTCTCCCTGTGATAGACTGGTTACCTGTCTGTCTCTACATGTCTCCCTGTGATAGACTGGTTACCTGTCTGTCTCTACATGTCTCCCTGTGATAGACTGGTCACCTGTCTGTCTCTACATGTCTCCCTGTGATAGACTGGTTACCTGTCTGTCTTTACATGTCTCCCTGTGATAGACTGGTTACCTGTCTGTCTCTACATGTCTCCCTGTGATAGACTGGTTACCTGTCTGTCTCTACATGTCTCCCTGTGATAGACTGGTTACCTGTCTGTCTCTACATGTCCCCCTGTGATAGACTGGTTACCTGTCTGTCTCTACATGTCAGCCCTGTGATAGACTGGTCACCTGTCTGTCTCTACATGTCAGCCCTATGATAGACTGGTTACCTGTCTGTCTCTACATGTCAGCCCTGTGATAGACTGGTTACCTGTCTGTCTGTACATGTCCCCCTGTGATAGACTGGTTACCTGTCGGTCTCTACATGTCTCCCTGTGATAGACTGGTTACCTGTCTGTCTGTACATGTCTCCCTGTGATAGACTGATTACCTGTCTGTCTCTACATTTCTCCCTGTGATAGACTGGTTACCTGTCTGTCTCTACATGTCAGCCCTGTGATAGACTGGTTACCTGTCTGTCTCTACATGTCTCCCTGTGATAGACTGGTTACCTGTCTGTCTCTACATGTCTCCCTGTGATAGACTGGTCACCTGTCTGTCTCTACATGTCTCCCTGTGATAGACTGGTTACCTGTCTGTCTTTACATGTCTCCCTGTGATAGACTGGTTACCTGTCTGTCTCTACATGTCTCCCTGTGATAGACTGGTTACCTGTCTGTCTCTACATGTCTCCCTGTGATAGACTGGTTACCTGTCTGTCTCTACATGTCCCCCTGTGATAGACTGGTTACCTGTCTGTTTCTACATGTCTCCCTGTGATAGACTGGTTACCTGTCTGTCTCTACATGTCTCCCTGTGATAGACTGGTTACCTGTCTGTCTCTACATGTCTCCCTGTGATAGACTGGTCACCTGTCTGTCTCTACATGTCTCCCTGTGATAGACTGGTTACCTGTCTGTCTTTACATGTCTCCCTGTGATAGACTGGTTACCTGTCTGTCTCTACATGTCTCCCTGTGATAGACTGGTTACCTGTCTGTCTCTACATGTCTCCCTGTGATAGACTGGTTACCTGTCTGTCTCTACATGTCCCCCTGTGATAGACTGGTTACCTGTCTGTCTCTACATGTCTCCCTGTGATAGACTGGTTACCTGTCTGTCTCTACATGTCTCCCTGTGATAGACTGGTTACCTGTCTGTCTCTACATGTCCCCCTGTGATAGACTGGTTACCTGTCTGTCTCTACATGTCTCCCTGTGATAGACTGGTTACCTGTCTGTCTCTACATGTCGGCCCCATGATAGACTGGTTACCTGTCTGTCTCTACATGTCTCCCTGTGATAGACTGGTTACCTGTCTGTCTCTACATGTCTCCCTGTGATAGACTGGTTACCTGTCTGTCTCTACATGTCGGCCCTGTGATAGACTGGTTACCTGTCTGTCTCTACATGTCAGCCCTGTGATAGACTGGTTGCCTGTCTGTCTCTACATGTCAGCCCTGTGATAGACTGGTTACCTGTCTGTCTCTACATGTCTCCCTGTGATAGACTGGTTACCTGTCTGTCTCTACATGTCTCCCTGTGATAGACTGGTTACCCGTCTGTCTCTACATGTCAGCCCTGTGATAGACTGGTCACCTGTCTGTCTCTACATGTCAGCCCTATGATAGACTGGTTACCTGTCTGTCTCTACATGTCAGCCCTGTGATAGACTGGTTACCTGTCTGTCTCTACATGTCCCCCTGTGATAGACTGGTTACCTGTCGGTCTCTACATGTCTCCCTGTGATACACTGGTTACCTGTCTGTCTCTACATGTCTCCCTGTGATAGACTGGTTACCTGTCTGTCTCCACATGTCTCCATGTGATAGACTGGTTACCTGTCTGTCTCTACATGTCAGCCCTATGATAGACTGGTTACCTGTCTGTCTCTACATGTCAGCCCTGTGATAGACTGGTTACCTGTCTGTCTCTACATGTCAGCCCTGTGATAGACTGGTTACCTGTCTGTCTGTACATGTCTCCCTGTGATAGACTGGTTACCTGTCTGTCTCTACATGTCTCCCTGTGATAGACTGGTTACCTGTCTGTCTCTACATGTCTCCCTGTGATAGACTGGTCACCTGTCTGTCTCTACATGTCTCCCTGTGATAGACTGGTTACCTGTCTGTCTTTACATGTCTCCCTGTGATAGACTGGTTACCTGTCTGTCTCTACATGTCTCCCTGTGATAGACTGGTTACCTGTCTGTCTCTACATGTCTCCCTGTGATAGACTGGTTACCTGTCTGTCTCTACATGTCTCCCTGTGATAGACTGGTTACCTGTCTGTCTCTACATGTCGGCCCTGTGATAGACTGGTTACCTGTCTGTCTCTACATGTCAGCCCTGTGATAGACTGGTTGCCTGTCTGTCTCTACATGTCAGCCCTGTGATAGACTGGTTACCTGTCTGTCTCTACATGTCTCCCTGTGATAGACTGGTTACCTGTCTGTCTCTACATGTCTCCCTGTGATAGACTGGTTACCTGTCTGTCTCTACATGTCAGCCCTGTGATAGACTGGTCACCTGTCTGTCTCTACATGTCAGCCCTATGATAGACTGGTTACCTGTCTGTCTCCACATGTCTCCATGTGATAGACTGGTTACCTGTCTGTCTCTACATGTCAGCCCTATGATAGACTGGTTACCTGTCTGTCTCTACATGTCAGCCCTGTGATAGACTGGTTACCTGTCTGTCTCCACATGTCAGCCCTGTGATAGACTGGTTACCTGTCTGTCTGTACATGTCTCCCTGTGATAGACTGGTTACCTGTCTGTCTCTACATGTCTCCCTGTGATAGACTGGTTACCTGTCTGTCTCTACATGTCTCCCTGTGATAGACTGGTTACCTGTCTGTCTCCACATGTCAGCCCTGTGATAGACTGGTTACCTGTCTGTCTGTACATGTCTCCCTGTGATAGACTGGTTACCTGTCTGTCTCTACATGTCTCCCTGTGATAGACTGGTTACCTGTCTGTCTCTACAAGTCAGCCCTGTGATAGACTGGTCACCTGTCTGTCTCTACATGTCAGCCCTATGATAGACTGGTTACCTGTCTGTCTCTACATGTCAGCCCTGTGATAGACTGGTTACCTGTCTGTCTGTACATGTCCCCCTGTGATAGACTGGTTACCTGTCGGTCTCTACATGTCTCCCTGTGATAGACTGGTTACCTGTCTGTCTGTACATGTCTCCCTGTGATAGACTGATTACCTGTCTGTCTCTACATGTCTCCCTGTGATAGACTGGTTACCTGTCTGTCTCTACATGTCAGCCCTGTGATAGACTGGTTACCTGTCTGTCTCTACATGTCTCCCTGTGATAGACTGGTTACCTGTCTGTCTCTACATGTCTCCCTGTGATAGACTGGTCACCTGTCTGTCTCTACATGTCTCCCTGTGATAGACTGGTTACCTGTCTGTCTTTACATGTCTCCCTGTGATAGACTGGTTACCTGTCTGTCTCTACATGTCTCCCTGTGATAGACTGGTTACCTGTCTGTCTCTACATGTCTCCCTGTGATAGACTGGTTACCTGTCTGTCTCTACATGTCCCCCTGTGATAGACTGGTTACCTGTCTGTCTCTACATGTCTCCCTGTGATAGACTGGTTACCTGTCTGTCTCTACATGTCTCCCTGTGATAGACTGGTTACCTGTCTGTCTCTACATGTCCCCCTGTGATAGACTGGTTACCTGTCTGTCTCTACATGTCTCCCTGTGATAGACTGGTTACCTGTCTGTCTCTACATGTCTCCCTGTGATAGACTGGTTACCTGTCTGTCTCTACATGTCGGCCCTGTGATAGACTGGTTACCTGTCTGTCTCTACATGTCAGCCCTGTGATAGACTGGTTGCCTGTCTGTCTCTACATGTCAGCCCTGTGATAGACTGGTTACCTGTCTGTCTCTACATGTCTCCCTGTGATAGACTGGTTACCTGTCTGTCTCTACATGTCTCCCTGTGATAGACTGGTTACCTGTCTGTCTCTACATGTCTCCCTGTGATAGACTGGTTACCTGTCTGTCTCTACATGTCAGCCCTGTGATAGACTGGTCACCTGTCTGTCTCTACATGTCAGCCTGTGATAGACTGGTTACCTGTCTGTCTCTACATGTCAGCCCTGTGATAGACTGGTCACCTGTCTCTCTCTACATGTCAGCCCTGTGATAGACTGGTCACCTGTCTGTCTCTACATGTCAGCCCTGTGATAGACTGGTTACCTGTCTGTCTCTACATGTCTCCCTGTGATAGACTGGTTACCTGTCTGTCTCTAAATGTCGGCCCCGTGATAGACTGGTTACCTGTCTGTCTCTACATGTCTCCCTGTGATAGACTGGTTACCTGTCTGTCTCTACATGTCGGCCCCGTGATAGACTGGTTACCTGTCTGTCTCTACATGTCTCCCTGTGATAGACTGGTTACCTATCTGTCTCTACATGTCTCCCTGTGATAGACTGGTTACCTGTCTGTCTCTACATGTCCCCCTGTGATAGACTGGTTACCTGTCTGTCTCTACATGTCTCCCTGTGATAGACTGGTCACCTGTCTGTCTCTACATGTCTCCCTGTGATAGACTGGTTACCTGTCTGTCTTTACATGTCTCCCTGTGATAGACTGGTTACCTGTCTGTCTCTCCATGTCTCCCTGTGATAGACTGGTTACCTGTCTGTCTCTACATGTCTCCCTGTGATAGACTGGTTACCTGTCTGTCTCTACATGTCCCCCTGTGATAGACTGGTTACCTGTCTGTCTCTACATGTCTCCATGTGATAGACTGGTTACCTGTCTGTCTCTACATGTCTCCCTGTGATAGACTGGTTACCTGTCTGTCTCTACATGTCCCCCTGTGATAGACTGGTTACCTGTCTGTCTCTACATGTCTCCCTGTGATAGACTGGTTACCTGTCTGTCTCTACATGTCGGCCCCGTGATAGACTGGTTACCTGTCTGTCTCTACATGTCTCCCTGTGATAGACTGGTTACCTGTTTGTCTCTACATGTCTCCCTGTGATAGACTGGTTACCTGTCTGTCTCTACATGTCCCCCTGTGATAGACTGGTTACCTGTCGGTCTCTACATGTCTCCCTGTGATAGACTGGTTACCTGTCTGTCTCCACATGTCTCCATGTGATAGACTGGTTACCTGTCTGTCTCTACATGTCCCCCTGTGATAGACTGGTTACCTGTCGGTCTCTACATGTCTCCCTGTGATAGACTGGTTACCTGTCTGTCTCTACATGTCTCCCTGTGATAGACTGGTTACGTGTCTGTCTCCACATGTCTCCATGTGATAGACTGGTTACCTGTCTGTCTCTACATGTCTCCCTGTGATAGACTGGTTACCTGTCTGTCTCTACATGTCTCCCTGTGATAGACTGGTCACCTGTCTGTCTCTACATGTCTCCCTGTGATAGACTGGTTACCTGTCTGTCTCTACATGTCGGCCCTGTGATAGACTGGTTACCTGTCTGTCTCTACATGTCAGCCCTGTGATAGACTGGTTGCCTGTCTGTCTCTACATGTCAGCCCTGTGATAGACTGGTTACCTGTCTGTCTCTACATGTCTCCCTGTGATAGACTGGTTACCTGTCTGTCTCTACATGTCTCCCTGTGATAGACTGGTTACCTGTCTGTCTCTACATGTCAGCCCTGTGATAGACTGGTCACCTGTCTCTCTCTACATGTCAGCCCTGTGATAGACTGGTCACCTGTCTGTCTCTACATGTCAGCCCTGTGATAGACTGGTTACCTGTCTGTCTCTACATGTCTCCCTGTGATAGACTGGTTACCTGTCTGTCTCTAAATGTCGGCCCCGTGATAGACTGGTTACCTGTCTGTCTCTACATGTCTCCCTGTGATAGACTGGTTACCTGTCTGTCTCTACATGTCTCCCTGTGATAGACTGGTTACCTGTCTGTCTCTACATGTCCCCCTGTGAAAGACTGGTTACCTGTCGGTCTCTACATGTCTCCCTGTGATAGACTGGTTACCTGTCTGTCTCTACATGTCTCCCTGTGATAGACTGGTCACCTGTCTGTCTCTACATGTCCCCCTGTGATAGACTGGTTACCTGTCTATCTCTACATGTCTCCCTGTGATAGACTGGTCACCTGTCTGTCTCTACATGTCTCCCTGTGATAGACTGGTTACCTGTCTGTCTTTACATGTCTCCCTGTGATAGACTGGTTACCTGTCTGTCTCTCCATGTCTCCCTGTGATAGACTGGTTACCTGTCTGTCTCTACATGTCTCCCTGTGATAGACTGGTTACCTGTCTGTCTCTACATGTCCCCCTGTGATAGACTGGTTACCTGTCTGTCTCTACATGTCTCCATGTGATAGACTGGTTACCTGTCTGTCTCTACATGTCTCCCTGTGATAGACTGGTTAACTGTCTGTCTCTACATGTCCCCCTGTGATAGACTGGTTACCTGTCTGTCTCTACATGTCTCCCTGTGATAGACTGGTTACCTGTCTGTCTCTACATGTCGGCCCCGTGATAGACTGGTTACCTGTCTGTCTCTACATGTCTCCCTGTGATAGACTGGTTACCTGTCTGTCTCTACATGTCTCCCTGTGATAGACTGGTTACCTGTCTGTCTCTACATGTCCCCCTGTGATAAACTGGTTACCTGTCGGTCTCTACATGTCTCCCTGTGATAGACTGGTTACCTGTCTGTCTCCACATGTCTCCATGTGATAGATTGGTTACCTGTCTGTCTCTACATGTCAGCCCTGTGATAGACTGGTTACCTGTCTGTCTCTACATGTCTCCCTGTGATAGACTGGTTACCTGTCTGTCTCTACATGTCTCCTTGTGATAGACTGGTTACCTGTCTGTCTCTACATGTCCCCCTGTGATAGACTGGTTACCTGTCTGTCTCTACATGTCCCCCTGTGATAGACTGGTTACCTGTCTGTCTCTACATGTCAGCCCTGTGATAGACTGGTTACCTGTCTGTCTCTACATGTCGGCCCCATGATAGACTGGTTACCTGTCTGTCTCTACATGTCTCCCTGTGATAGACTGGTTACCTGTCTGTCTCTACATGTCTCCCTGTGATAGACTGGTTACCTGTCTGTCTCTACATGTCGGCCCTGTGATAGACTGGTTACCTGTCTGTCTCTACATGTCGGCCCTGTGATAGACTGGTTACCTGTCTGTCTCTACATGTCAGCCCTGTGATAGACTGGTTACCTGTCTGTCTCTACATGTCTCCCTGTGATAGACTGGTTACCTGTCTGTCTCTACATGTCCCCCTGTGATAGACTGGTTACCTGTCTGTCTCTACATGTCTCCATGTGATAGACTGGTTACCTGTCTGTCTCTACATGTCTCCCTGTGATAGACTGGTTAACTGTCTGTCTCTACATGTCCCCCTGTGATAGACTGGTTACCTGTCTGTCTCTACATGTCTCCCTGTGATAGACTGGTTACCTGTCTGTCTCTACATGTCGGCCCCGTGATAGACTGGTTACCTGTCTGTCTCTACATGTCTCCCTGTGATAGACTGGTTACCTGTCTGTCTCTACATGTCTCCCTGTGATAGACTGGTTACCTGTCTGTCTCTACATGTCCCCCTGTGATAGACTGGTTACCTGTCGGTCTCTACATGTCTCCCTGTGATAGACTGGTTACCTGTCTGTCTCCACATGTCTCCATGTGATAGATTGGTTACCTGTCTGTCTCTACATGTCAGCCCTGTGATAGACTGGTTACCTGTCTGTCTCTACATGTCTCCCTGTGATAGACTGGTTACCTGTCTGTCTCTACATGTCTCCTTGTGATAGACTGGTTACCTGTCTGTCTCTACATGTCCCCCTGTGATAGACTGGTTACCTGTCTGTCTCTACATGTACCCCTGTGATAGACTGGTTACCTGTCTGTCTCTACATGTCGGCCCCATGATAGACTGGTTACCTGTCTGTCTCTACATGTCTCCCTGTGATAGACTGGTTACCTGTCTGTCTCTACATGTCTCCCTGTGATAGACTGGTTACCTGTCTGTCTCTACATGTCGGCCCTGTGATAGACTGGTTACCTGTCTGTCTCTACATGTCGGCCCTGTGATAGACTGGTTACCTGTCTGTCTCTACATGTCAGCCCTGTGATAGACTGGTTACCTGTCTGTCTCTACATGTCTCCCTGTGATAGACTGGTTACCTGTCTGTCTCTACATGTCGGCCCCGTGATAGACTGGTTACCTGTCTGTCTCTACATGTCTCCCTGTGATAGACTGGTTACCTGTCTGTCTCTACATGTCCCCCTGTGATAGACTGGTTACCTGTCTGTCTCTACATGTCTCCCTGTGATAGACTGGTTACCTGTCTGTCTCTACATGTCGGCCCCATGATAGACTGGTTACCTGTCTGTCTCTACATGTCTCCCTGTGATAGACTGGTTACCTGTCTGTCTCTACATGTCGGCCCTGTGATAGACTGGTTACCTGTCTGTCTCTACATGACAGCCCTGTGATAGACTGGTTGCCTGTCTGTCTCTACATGTCAGCCCTGTGATAGACTGGTTACCTGTCTGTCTCTACATGTCTCCCTGTGATAGACTGGTTACCTGTCTGTCTCTACATGTCTCCCTGTGATAGACTGGTTACCTGTCTGTCTCTACATGTCAGCCCTGTGATAGACTGGTCACCTGTCTGTCTCTACATGTCAGCCCTATGATAGACTGGTTACCTGTCTGTCTCTACATGTCAGCCCTGTGATAGACTGGTTACCTGTCTGTCTCTACATGTCCCCCTGTGATAGACTGGTTACCTGTCGGTCTCTACATGTCTCCCTGTGATAGACTGGTTACCTGTCTGTCTCTACATGTCTCCCTGTGATAGACTGGTTACCTGTCTGTCTCCACATGTCTCCATGTGATAGACTGGTTACCTGTCTGTCTCTACATGTCAGCCCTATGATAGACTGGTTACCTGTCTGTCTCTACATGTCAGCCCTGTGATAGACTGGTTACCTGTCTGTCTCTACATGTCAGCCCTGTGATAGACTGGTTACCTGTCTGTCTGTACATGTCCCCCTGTGATAGACTGGTTACCTGTCGGTCTCTACATGTCTCCCTGTGATGGACTGGTTACCTGTCTGTCTGTACATGTCTCCCTGTGATAGACTGGTTACCTGTCTGTCTCTACATGTCTCCCTGTGATAGACTGGTTACCTGTCTGTCTCCACATGTCTCCATGTGATAGACTGGTTACCTGTCTGTCTCTACATGTCAGCCCTATGATAGACTGGTTACCTGTCTGTCTCTACATGTCAGCCCTGTGATAGACTGGTTACCTGTCTGTCTCCACATGTCAGCCCTGTGATAGACTGGTTACCTGTCTGTCTGTACATGTCTCCCTGTGATAGACTGGTTACCTGTCTGTCTCTACATGTCTCCCTGTGATAGACTGGTTACCTGTCTGTCTCTACATGTCTCCCTGTGATAGACTGGTCACCTGTCTGTCTCTACATGTCTCCCTGTGATAGACTGGTTACCTGTCTGTCTTTACATGTCTCCCTGTGATAGACTGGTTACCTGTCTGTCTCTACATGTCTCCCTGTGATAGACTGGTTACCTGTCTGTCTCTACATGTCTCCCTGTGATAGACTGGTTACCTGTCTGTCTCTACATGTCCCCCTGTGATAGACTGGTTACCTGTCTGTCTCTACATGTCAGCCCTGTGATAGACTGGTCACCTGTCTGTCTCTACATGTCAGCCCTATGATAGACTGGTTACCTGTCTGTCTCTACATGTCAGCCCTGTGATAGACTGGTTACCTGTCTGTCTGTACATGTCCCCCTGTGATAGACTGGTTACCTGTCGGTCTCTACATGTCTCCCTGTGATAGACTGGTTACCTGTCTGTCTGTACATGTCTCCCTGTGATAGACTGGTTACCTGTCTGTCTCTACATGTCTCCCTGTGATAGACTGGTTACCTGTCTGTCTCTACATGTCAGCCCTGTGATAGACTGGTTACCTGTCTGTCTCTACATGTCTCCCTGTGATAGACTGGTTACCTGTCTGTCTCTACATGTCTCCCTGTGATAGACTGGTCACCTGTCTGTCTCTACATGTCTCCCTGTGATAGACTGGTTACCTGTCTGTCTTTACATGTCTCCCTGTGATAGACTGGTTACCTGTCTGTCTCTACATGTCTCCCTGTGATAGACTGGTTACCTGTCTGTCTCTACATGTCTCCCTGTGATAGACTGGTTACCTGTCTGTCTCTACATGTCCCCCTGTGATAGACTGGTTACCTGTCTGTCTCTACATGTCTCCCTGTGATAGACTGGTTACCTGTCTGTCTCTACATGTCTCCCTGTGATAGACTGGTTACCTGTCTGTCTCTACATGTCCCCCTGTGATAGACTGGTTACCTGTCTGTCTCTACATGTCTCCCTGTGATAGACTGGTTACCTGTCTGTCTCTACATGTCGGCCCCATGATAGACTGGTTACCTGTCTGTCTCTACATGTCTCCCTGTGATAGACTGGTTACCTGTCTGTCTCTACATGTCTCCCTGTGATAGACTGGTTACCTGTCTGTCTCTACATGTCGGCCCTGTGATAGACTGGTTACCTGTCTGTCTCTACATGTCAGCCCTGTGATAGACTGGTTGCCTGTCTGTCTCTACATGTCAGCCCTGTGATAGACTGGTTACCTGTCTGTCTCTACATGTCTCCCTGTGATAGACTGGTTACCTGTCTGTCTCTACATGTCTCCCTGTGATAGACTGGTTACCTGTCTGTCTCTACATGTCTCCCTGTGATAGACTGGTTACCTGTCTGTCTCTACATGTCAGCCCTGTGATAGACTGGTCACCTGTCTGTCTCTACATGTCAGCCTGTGATAGACTGGTTACCTGTCTGTCTCTACATGTCAGCCCTGTGATAGACTGGTCACCTGTCTCTCTCTACATGTCAGCCCTGTGATAGACTGGTCACCTGTCTGTCTCTACATGTCAGCCCTGTGATAGACTGGTTACCTGTCTGTCTCTACATGTCTCCCTGTGATAGACTGGTTACCTGTCTGTCTCTAAATGTCGGCCCCGTGATAGACTGGTTACCTGTCTGTCTCTACATGTCTCCCTGTGATAGACTGGTTACCTGTCTGTCTCTACATGTCGGCCCCGTGATAGACTGGTTACCTGTCTGTCTCTACATGTCTCCCTGTGATAGACTGGTTACCTATCTGTCTCTACATGTCTCCCTGTGATAGACTGGTTACCTGTCTGTCTCTACATGTCCCCCTGTGATAGACTGGTTACCTGTCTGTCTCTACATGTCTCCCTGTGATAGACTGGTCACCTGTCTGTCTCTACATGTCTCCCTGTGATAGACTGGTTACCTGTCTGTCTTTACATGTCTCCCTGTGATAGACTGGTTACCTGTCTGTCTCTCCATGTCTCCCTGTGATAGACTGGTTACCTGTCTGTCTCTACATGTCAGCCCTGTGATAGACTGGTTACCTGTCTGTCTCTACATGTCAGCCCTGTGATAGACTGGTTACCTGTCTGTCTGTACATGTCTCCCTGTGATAGACTGGTTACCTGTCTGTCTCTACATGTCTCCCTGTGATAGACTGGTTACCTGTCTGTCTCTACATGTCAGCCCTGTGATAGACTGGTTACCTGTCTGTCTCTACATGTCTCCCTGTGATAGACTGGTTACCTGTCTGTCTCTACATGTCTCCCTGTGATAGACTGGTCACCTGTCTGTCTCTACATGTCTCCCTGTGATAGACTGGTTACCTGTCTGTCTTTACATGTCTCCCTGTGATAGACTGGTTACCTGTCTGTCTCTACATGTCTCCCTGTGATAGACTGGTTACCTGTCTGTCTCTACATGTCTCCCTGTGATAGACTGGTTACCTGTCTGTCTCTACATGTCCCCCTGCGATAGACTGGTTACCTGTCTGTCTCTACATGTCTCCCTGTGATAGACTGGTTACCTGTCTGTCTCTACATGTCTCCCTGTGATAGACTGGTTACCTGTCTGTCTCTACATGTCCCCCTGTGATAGACTGGTTACCTGTCTGTCTCTACATGTCTCCCTGTGATAGACTGGTTACCTGTCTGTCTCTACATGTCGGCCCCATGATAGACTGGTTACCTGTCTGTCTCTACATGTCTCCCTGTGATAGACTGGTTACCTGTCTGTCTCTACATGTCTCCCTGTGATAGACTGGTTACCTGTCTGTCTCTACATGTCGGCCCTGTGATAGACTGGTTACCTGTCTGTCTCTACATGTCAGCCCTGTGATAGACTGGTTGCCTGTCTGTCTCTACATGTCAGCCCTGTGATAGACTGGTTACCTGTCTGTCTCTACATGTCTCCCTGTGATAGACTGGTTACCTGTCTGTCTATACATGTCTCCCTGTGATAGACTGGTTACCTGTCTGTCTCTACATGTCAGCCCTGTGATAGACTGGTCACCTGTCTCTCTCTACATGTCAGCCCTGTGATAGACTGGTCACCTGTCTGTCTCTACATGTCAGCCCTGTGATAGACTGGTTACCTGTCTGTCTCTACATGTCTCCCTGTGATATACTGGTTACCTGTCTGTCTCTAAATGTCGGCCCCGTGATAGACTGGTTACCTGTCTGTCTCTACATGTCTCCCTGTGATAGACTGGTTACCTGTCTGTCTCTACATGTCTCCCTGTGATAGACTGGTTACCTGTCTGTCTCTACATGTCCCCCTGTGAAAGACTGGTTACCTGTCGGTCTCTACATGTCTCCCTGTGATAGACTGGTTACCTGTCTGTCTCTACATGTCTCCCTGTGATAGACTGGTTACCTGTCTGTCTCTACATGTCCCCCTGTGATAGACTGGTTACCTGTCTGTCTCTACATGTCTCCCTGTGATAGACTGGTCACCTGTCTCTCTCTACATATCAGCCCTGTGATAGACTGGTCACCTGTCTGTCTCTACATGTCAGCCCTGTGATAGACTGGTTACCTGTCTGTCTCTACATGTCTCCCTGTGATAGACTGGTTACCTGTCTGTCTCTAAATGTCGGCCCCGTGATAGACTGGTTACCTGTCTGTCTCTACATGTCTCCCTGTGATAGACTGGTTACCTGTCTGTCTCTACATGTCTCCCTGTGATAGACTGGTTACCTGTCTGTCTCTACATGTCCCCCTGTGAAAGACTGGTTACCTGTCGGTCTCTACATGTCTCCCTGTGATAGACTGGTTACCTGTCTGTCTCTACATGTCTCCCTGTGATAGACTGGTTACCTGTCTGTCTCTACATGTCCCCCTGTGATAGACTGGTTACCTGTCTGTCTCTACATGTCTCCCTGTGATAGACTGGTCACCTGTCTGTCTCTACATGTCTCCCTGTGATAGACTGGTTACCTGTCTGTCTCTACATGTCTCCCTGTGATAGACTGGTTACCTGTCTGTCTCTACATGTCCCCCTGTGATAGACTGGTTACCTGTCTGTCTCTACATGTCTCCATGTGATAGACTGGTTACCTGTCTGTCTCTACATGTCTCCCTGTGATAGACTGGTTAACTGTCTGTCTCTACATGTCCCCCTGTGATAGACTGGTTACCTGTCTGTCTCTACATGTCTCCCTGTGATAGACTGGTTACCTGTCTGTCTCTACATGTCGGCCCCGTGATAGACTGGTTACCTGTCTGTCTCTACATGTCTCCCTGTGATAGACTGGTTACCTGTCTGTCTCTACATGTTTCCCTGTGATAGACTGGTTACCTGTCTGTCTCTACATGTCCCCCTGTGATAGACTGGTTACCTGTCGGTCTCTACATGTCTCCCTGTGATAGACTGGTTACCTGTCGGTCTCTACATGTCTCCCTGTGATAGACTGGTTACCTGTCTGTCTCTACATGTCGGCCCCATGATAGACTGGTTACCTGTCTGTCTCTACATGTCTCCCTGTGATAGACTGGTTACCTGTCTGTCTCTACATGTCTCCCTGTGATAGACTGGTTACCTGTCTGTCTCTACATGTCCCCCTGTGATAGACTGGTTACCTGTCGGTCTCTACATGTCTCCCTGTGATAGACTGGTTACCTGTCTGTCTCCACATGTCTCCATGTGATAGATTGGTTACCTGTCTGTCTCTACATGTCAGCCCTGTGATAGACTGGTTACCTGTCTGTCTCTACATGTCTCCCTGTGATAGACTGGTCACCTGTCTGTCTCTACATGTCTCCCTGTGATAGACTGGTTACCTGTCTGTCTCTACATGTCTCCCTGTGATAGACTGGTTACCTGTCTGTCTCTACATGTCAGCCCTGTGATAGACTGGTTACCTGTCTGTCTCTACATGTCTCCCTGTGATAGACTGGTTACCTGTCTGTCTCTACATGTCTCCCTGTGATAGACTGGTCACCTGTCTGTCTCTACATGTCTCCCTGTGATAGACTGGTTACCTGTCTGTCTCTACATGTCTCCCTGTGATAGACTGGTTACCTGTCTGTCTCTACATGTCTCCCTGTGATAGACTGGTTACCTGTCTGTCTCTACATGTCTCCCTGTGATAGACTGGTCACCTGTCTCTCTCTACATGTCAGCCCTGTGATAGACTGGTCACCTGTCTGTCTCTACATGTCCCCCTGTGATAGACTGGTTACCTGTCTGTCTCTACATGTCTCCCTGTGATAGACTGGTTACCTGTCTGTCTCTACATGTCGGCCCCGTGATAGACTGGTTACCTGTCTGTCTCTACATGTCTCCCTGTGATAGACTGGTTACCTGTCTGTCTCTACATGTCTCCCTGTGATAGACTGGTTACCTGTCTGTCTCTACATGTCCCCCTGTGATAGACTGGTTACCTGTCGGTCTCTACATGTCTCCCTGTGATAGACTGGTTACCTGTCTGTCTCCACATGTCTCCATGTGATAGATTGGTTACCTGTCTGTCTCTACATGTCAGCCCTGTGATAGACTGGTTACCTGTCTGTCTCTACATGTCTCCCTGTGATAGACTGGTTACCTGTCTGTCTCTACATGTCTCCTTGTGATAGACTGGTTACCTGTCTGTCTCTACATGTCCCCCTGTGATAGACTGGTTACCTGTCTGTCTCTACATGTACCCCTGTGATAGACTGGTTACCTGTCTGTCTCCACATGTCGGCCCCATGATAGACTGGTTACCTGTCTGTCTCTACATGTCTCCCTGTGATAGACTGGTTACCTGTCTGTCTCTACATGTCTCCCTGTGATAGACTGGTTACCTGTCTGTCTCTACATGTCGGCCCTGTGATAGACTGGTTACCTGTCTGTCTCTACATGTCAGCCCTGTGATAGACTGGTTACCTGTCTGTCTCTACATGTCTCCCTGTGATAGACTGGTTACCTGTCTGTCTCTACATGTCGGCCCCGTGATAGACTGGTTACCTGTCTGTCTCTACATGTCTCCCTGTGATAGACTGGTTACCTGTCTGTCTCTACATGTCTCCCTGTGATAGACTGGTTACCTGTCTGTCTCTACATGTCCCCCTGTGATAGACTGGTTACCTGTCTGTCTCTACATGTCAGCCCTGTGATAGACTGGTCACCTGTCTGTCTCTACATGTCAGCCTGTGATAGACTGGTTACCTGTCTGTCTCTACATGTCAGCCCTGTGATAGACTGGTCACCTGTCTCTCTCTACATGTCAGCCCTGTGATAGACTGGTCACCTGTCTGTCTCTACATGTCAGCCCTGTGATAGACTGGTTACCTGTCTGTCTCTACATGTCTCCCTGTGATAGACTGGTTACCTGTCTGTCTCTAAATGTCGGCCCCGTGATAGACTGGTTACCTGTCTGTCTCTACATGTCTCCCTGTGATAGACTGGTTACCTGTCTGTCTCTACATGTCGGCCCCGTGATAGACTGGTTACCTGTCTGTCTCTACATGTCTCCCTGTGATAGACTGGTTACCTATCTGTCTCTACATGTCTCCCTGTGATAGACTGGTTACCTGTCTGTCTCTACATGTCCCCCTGTGATAGACTGGTTACCTGTCTGTCTCTACATGTCTCCCTGTGATAGACTGGTCACCTGTCTGTCTCTACATGTCTCCCTGTGATAGACTGGTTACCTGTCTGTCTTTACATGTCTCCCTGTGATAGACTGGTTACCTGTCTGTCTCTCCATGTCTCCCTGTGATAGACTGGTTACCTGTCTGTCTCTACATGTCAGCCCTGTGATAGACTGGTTACCTGTCTGTCTCTACATGTCAGCCCTGTGATAGACTGGTTACCTGTCTGTCTGTACATGTCTCCCTGTGATAGACTGGTTACCTGTCTGTCTCTACATGTCTCCCTGTGATAGACTGGTTACCTGTCTGTCTCTACATGTCAGCCCTGTGATAGACTGGTTACCTGTCTGTCTCTACATGTCTCCCTGTGATAGACTGGTTACCTGTCTGTCTCTACATGTCTCCCTGTGATAGACTGGTCACCTGTCTGTCTCTACATGTCTCCCTGTGATAGACTGGTTACCTGTCTGTCTTTACATGTCTCCCTGTGATAGACTGGTTACCTGTCTGTCTCTACATGTCTCCCTGTGATAGACTGGTTACCTGTCTGTCTCTACATGTCTCCCTGTGATAGACTGGTTACCTGTCTGTCTCTACATGTCCCCCTGCGATAGACTGGTTACCTGTCTGTCTCTACATGTCTCCCTGTGATAGACTGGTTACCTGTCTGTCTCTACATGTCTCCCTGTGATAGACTGGTTACCTGTCTGTCTCTACATGTCCCCCTGTGATAGACTGGTTACCTGTCTGTCTCTACATGTCTCCCTGTGATAGACTGGTTACCTGTCTGTCTCTACATGTCGGCCCCATGATAGACTGGTTACCTGTCTGTCTCTACATGTCTCCCTGTGATAGACTGGTTACCTGTCTGTCTCTACATGTCTCCCTGTGATAGACTGGTTACCTGTCTGTCTCTACATGTCGGCCCTGTGATAGACTGGTTACCTGTCTGTCTCTACATGTCAGCCCTGTGATAGACTGGTTGCCTGTCTGTCTCTACATGTCAGCCCTGTGATAGACTGGTTACCTGTCTGTCTCTACATGTCTCCCTGTGATAGACTGGTTACCTGTCTGTCTATACATGTCTCCCTGTGATAGACTGGTTACCTGTCTGTCTCTACATGTCAGCCCTGTGATAGACTGGTCACCTGTCTCTCTCTACATGTCAGCCCTGTGATAGACTGGTCACCTGTCTGTCTCTACATGTCAGCCCTGTGATAGACTGGTTACCTGTCTGTCTCTACATGTCTCCCTGTGATAGACTGGTTACCTGTCTGTCTCTAAATGTCGGCCCCGTGATAGACTGGTTACCTGTCTGTCTCTACATGTCTCCCTGTGATAGACTGGTTACCTGTCTGTCTCTACATGTCTCCCTGTGATAGACTGGTTACCTGTCTGTCTCTACATGTCCCCCTGTGAAAGACTGGTTACCTGTCGGTCTCTACATGTCTCCCTGTGATAGACTGGTTACCTGTCTGTCTCTACATGTCTCCCTGTGATAGACTGGTTACCTGTCTGTCTCTACATGTCCCCCTGTGATAGACTGGTTACCTGTCTGTCTCTACATGTCTCCCTGTGATAGACTGGTCACCTGTCTCTCTCTACATATCAGCCCTGTGATAGACTGGTCACCTGTCTGTCTCTACATGTCAGCCCTGTGATAGACTGGTTACCTGTCTGTCTCTACATGTCTCCCTGTGATAGACTGGTTACCTGTCTGTCTCTAAATGTCGGCCCCGTGATAGACTGGTTACCTGTCTGTCTCTACATGTCTCCCTGTGATAGACTGGTTACCTGTCTGTCTCTACATGTCTCCCTGTGATAGACTGGTTACCTGTCTGTCTCTACATGTCCCCCTGTGAAAGACTGGTTACCTGTCGGTCTCTACATGTCTCCCTGTGATAGACTGGTTACCTGTCTGTCTCTACATGTCTCCCTGTGATAGACTGGTTACCTGTCTGTCTCTACATGTCCCCCTGTGATAGACTGGTTACCTGTCTGTCTCTACATGTCTCCCTGTGATAGACTGGTCACCTGTCTGTCTCTACATGTCTCCCTGTGATAGACTGGTTACCTGTCTGTCTCTACATGTCTCCCTGTGATAGACTGGTTACCTGTCTGTCTCTACATGTCCCCCTGTGATAGACTGGTTACCTGTCTGTCTCTACATGTCTCCATGTGATAGACTGGTTACCTGTCTGTCTCTACATGTCTCCCTGTGATAGACTGGTTAACTGTCTGTCTCTACATGTCCCCCTGTGATAGACTGGTTACCTGTCTGTCTCTACATGTCTCCCTGTGATAGACTGGTTACCTGTCTGTCTCTACATGTCGGCCCCGTGATAGACTGGTTACCTGTCTGTCTCTACATGTCTCCCTGTGATAGACTGGTTACCTGTCTGTCTCTACATGTTTCCCTGTGATAGACTGGTTACCTGTCTGTCTCTACATGTCCCCCTGTGATAGACTGGTTACCTGTCGGTCTCTACATGTCTCCCTGTGATAGACTGGTTACCTGTCGGTCTCTACATGTCTCCCTGTGATAGACTGGTTACCTGTCTGTCTCTACATGTCGGCCCCATGATAGACTGGTTACCTGTCTGTCTCTACATGTCTCCCTGTGATAGACTGGTTACCTGTCTGTCTCTACATGTCTCCCTGTGATAGACTGGTTACCTGTCTGTCTCTACATGTCCCCCTGTGATAGACTGGTTACCTGTCGGTCTCTACATGTCTCCCTGTGATAGACTGGTTACCTGTCTGTCTCCACATGTCTCCATGTGATAGATTGGTTACCTGTCTGTCTCTACATGTCAGCCCTGTGATAGACTGGTTACCTGTCTGTCTCTACATGTCTCCCTGTGATAGACTGGTCACCTGTCTGTCTCTACATGTCTCCCTGTGATAGACTGGTTACCTGTCTGTCTCTACATGTCTCCCTGTGATAGACTGGTTACCTGTCTGTCTCTACATGTCAGCCCTGTGATAGACTGGTTACCTGTCTGTCTCTACATGTCTCCCTGTGATAGACTGGTTACCTGTCTGTCTCTACATGTCTCCCTGTGATAGACTGGTCACCTGTCTGTCTCTACATGTCTCCCTGTGATAGACTGGTTACCTGTCTGTCTCTACATGTCTCCCTGTGATAGACTGGTTACCTGTCTGTCTCTACATGTCTCCCTGTGATAGACTGGTTACCTGTCTGTCTCTACATGTCTCCCTGTGATAGACTGGTCACCTGTCTCTCTCTACATGTCAGCCCTGTGATAAACTGGTCACCTGTCTGTCTCTACATGTCCCCCTGTGATAGACTGGTTACCTGTCTGTCTCTACATGTCTCCCTGTGATAGACTGGTTACCTGTCTGTCTCTACATGTCGGCCCCGTGATAGACTGGTTACCTGTCTGTCTCTACATGTCTCCCTGTGATAGACTGGTTACCTGTCTGTCTCTACATGTCTCCCTGTGATAGACTGGTTACCTGTCTGTCTCTACATGTCCCCCTGTGATAGACTGGTTACCTGTCGGTCTCTACATGTCTCCCTGTGATAGACTGGTTACCTGTCTGTCTCCACATGTCTCCATGTGATAGATTGGTTACCTGTCTGTCTCTACATGTCAGCCCTGTGATAGACTGGTTACCTGTCTGTCTCTACATGTCTCCCTGTGATAGACTGGTTACCTGTCTGTCTCTACATGTCTCCTTGTGATAGACTGGTTACCTGTCTGTCTCTACATGTCCCCCTGTGATAGACTGGTTACCTGTCTGTCTCTACATGTACCCCTGTGATAGACTGGTTACCTGTCTGTCTCCACATGTCGGCCCCATGATAGACTGGTTACCTGTCTGTCTCTACATGTCTCCCTGTGATAGACTGGTTACCTGTCTGTCTCTACATGTCTCCCTGTGATAGACTGGTTACCTGTCTGTCTCTACATGTCGGCCCTGTGATAGACTGGTTACCTGTCTGTCTCTACATGTCGGCCCTGTGATAGACTGGTTACCTGTCTGTCTCTACATGTCAGCCCTGTGATAGACTGGTTACCTGTCTGTCTCTACATGTCTCCCTGTGATAGACTGGTTACCTGTCTGTCTCTACATGTCGGCCCCGTGATAGACTGGTTACCTGTCTGTCTCTACATGTCTCCCTGTGATAGACTGGTTACCTGTCTGTCTCTACATGTCTCCCTGTGATAGACTGGTTACCTGTCTGTCTCTACATGTCCCCCTGTGATAGACTGGTTACCTGTCGGTCTCTACATGTCTCCCTGTGATAGACTGGTCACCTGTCTGTCTCTACATGTCTCCCTGTGATAGACTGGTTACCTGTCTGTCTCTACATGTCTCCCTGTGATAGACTGGTTACCTGTCTGTCTCTACATGTCAGCCCTGTGATAGACTGGTTACCTGTCTGTCTCTACATGTCTCCCTGTGATAGACTGGTTATCTGTCTGTCTCTACATGTCTCCCTGTGATAGACTGGTCACCTGTCTGTCTCTATATGTCTCCCTGTGATAGACTGGTTACCTGTCTGTCTTTACATGTCTCCCTGTGATAGACTGGTTACCTGTCTGTCTCTACATGTCTCCCTGTGATAGACTGGTTACCTGTCTGTCTCTACATGTCCCCCTGTGATAGACTGGTTACCTGTCTGTCTCTACATGTCTCCCTGTGATAGACTGGTTACCTGTCTGTCTCTACATGTCGGCCCCGTGATAGACTGGTTACCTGTCTGTCTCTACATGTCTCCCTGTGATAGACTGGTTACCTGTCTGTCTCTACATGTCTCCCTGTGATAGACTGGTTACCTGTCTGTCTCTACATGTCCCCCTGTGATAGACTGGTTACCTGTCGGTCTCTACATGTCTCCCTGTGATAGACTGGTCACCTGTCTGTCTCTACATGTCTCCCTGTGATAGACTGGTTACCTGTCTGTCTCTACATGTCTCCCTGTGATAGACTGGTTACCTGTCTGTCTCTACATGTCAGCCCTGTGATAGACTGGTTACCTGTCTGTCTCTACATGTCTCCCTGTGATAGACTGGTTATCTGTCTGTCTCTACATGTCTCCCTGTGATAGACTGGTCACCTGTCTGTCTCTACATGTCTCCCTGTGATAGACTGGTTACCTGTCTGTCTTTACATGTCTCCCTGTGATAGACTGGTTACCTGTCTGTCTCTACATGTCTCCCTGTGATAGACTGGTTACCTGTCTGTCTCTACATGTCCCCCTGTGATAGACTGGTTACCTGTCTGTCTCTACATGTCTCCCTGTGATAGACTGGTTACCTGTCTGTCTCTACATGTCTCCCTGTGATAGACTGGTTACCTGTCTGTCACTACATGTCCCCCTGTGATAGACTGGTTACCTGTCTGTCTCTACATGTACCCCTGTGATAGACTGGTTACCTGTCTGTCTCTACATGTCGGCCCCATGATAGACTGGTTACCTGTCTGTCTCTACATGTCTCCCTGTGATAGACTGGTTACCTGTCTGTCTCTACATGTCTCCCTGTGATAGACTGGTTACCTGTCTGTCTCTACATGTCGGCCCTGTGATAGACTGGTTACCTGTCTGTCTCTACATGTCGGCCCTGTGATAGACTGGTTACCTGTCTGTCTCTACATGTCAGCCCTGTGATAGACTGGTTGCCTGTCTGTCTCTACATGTCAGCCCTGTGATAGACTGGTTACCTGTCTGTCTCTACATGTCTCCCTGTGATAGACTGGTTACCTGTCTGTCTCTACATGTCTCCCTGTGATAGACTGGTTACCTGTCTGTCTCTACATGTCAGCCCTGTGATAGACTGGTCACCTGTCTGTCTCTACATGTCAGCCCTGTGATAGACTGGTTACCTGTCTGTCTCTACATGTCAGCCCTGTGATAGACTGGTCACCTGTCTCTCTCTACATGTCAGCCCTGTGATAGACTGGTTACCTGTCTGTCTCTACATGTCTCCCTGTGATAGACTGGTTACGTGTCTGTCTCCACATGTCTCCATGTGATAGACTGGTTACCTGTCTGTCTCTACATGTCAGCCCTATGATAGACTGGTTACCTGTCTGTCTCTACATGTCAGCCCTGTGATAGACTGGTTACCTGTCTGTCTGTACATGTCTCCCTGTGATAGACTGGTTACCTGTCTGTCTCTACATGTCTCCCTGTGATAGACTGGTTACCTGTCTGTCTCTACATGTCAGCCCTGTGATAGACTGGTTACCTGTCTGTCTCTACATGTCTCCCTGTGATAGACTGGTTACCTGTCTGTCTCTACATGTCTCCCTGTGATAGACTGGTCACCTGTCTGTCTCTACATGTCTCCCTGTGATAGACTGGTTACCTGTCTGTCTTTACATGTCTCCCTGTGATAGACTGGTTACCTGTCTGTCTCTACATGTCTCCCTGTGATAGACTGGTTACCTGTCTGTCTCTACATGTCAGCCCTGTGATAGACTGGTTACCTGTCTGTCTCTACATGTCCCCCTGTGATAGACTGGTTACCTGTCGGTCTCTACATGTCTCCCTGTGATAGACTGGTTACCTGTCTGTCTCTACATGTCTCCCTGTGATAGACTGGTTACCTGTCTGTCTCCACATGTCTCCATGTGATAGACTGGTTACCTGTCTGTCTCTACATGTCAGCCCTATGATAGACTGGTTACCTGTCTGTCTCTACATGTCAGCCCTGTGATAGACTGGTTACCTGTCTGTCTCTACATGTCAGCCCTGTGATAGACTGGTTACCTGTCTGTCTGTACATGTCTCCCTGTGATAGACTGGTTACCTGTCTGTCTCTACATGTCTCCCTGTGATAGACTGGTTACCTGTCTGTCTCTACATGTCAGCCCTGTGATAGACTGGTTACCTGTCTGTCTCTACATGTCTCCCTGTGATAGACTGGTTACCTGTCTGTCTCTACATGTCTCCCTGTGATAGACTGGTCACCTGTCTGTCTCTACATGTCTCCCTGTGATAGACTGGTTACCTGTCTGTCTTTACATGTCTCCCTGTGATAGACTGGTTACCTGTCTGTCTCTACATGTCTCCCTGTGATAGACTGGTTACCTGTCTGTCTCTACATGTCTCCCTGTGATAGACTGGTTACCTGTCTGTCTCTACATGTCCCCCTGCGATAGACTGGTTACCTGTCTGTCTCTACATGTCTCCCTGTGATAGACTGGTTACCTGTCTGTCTCTACATGTCTCCCTGTGATAGACTGGTTACCTGTCTGTCTCTACATGTCCCCCTGTGATAGACTGGTTACCTGTCTGTCTCTACATGTCTCCCTGTGATAGACTGGTTACCTGTCTGTCTCTACATGTCGGCCCCATGATAGACTGGTTACCTGTCTGTCTCTACATGTCTCCCTGTGATAGACTGGTTACCTGTCTGTCTCTACATGTCTCCCTGTGATAGACTGGTTACCTGTCTGTCTCTACATGTCTCCCTGTGATAGACTGGTTACCTGTCTGTCTCTACATGTCGGCCCTGTGATAGACTGGTTACCTGTCTGTCTCTACATGTCGGCCCTGTGATAGACTGGTTACCTGTCTGTCTCTACATGTCAGCCCTGTGATAGACTGGTTGCCTGTCTGTCTCTACATGTCAGCCCTGTGATAGACTGGTTACCTGTCTGTCTCTACATGTCTCCCTGTGATAGACTGGTTACCTGTCTGTCTCTACATGTCTCCCTGTGATAGACTGGTTACCTGTCTGTCTCTACATGTCAGCCCTGTGATAGACTGGTCACCTGTCTGTCTCTACATGTCAGCCCTGTGATAGACTGGTTACCTGTCTGTCTCTACATGTCAGCCCTGTGATAGACTGGTCACCTGTCTCTCTCTACATGTCAGCCCTGTGATAGACTGGTTACCTGTCTGTCTCTACATGTCTCCCTGTGATAGACTGGTTACGTGTCTGTCTCCACATGTCTCCATGTGATAGACTGGTTACCTGTCTGTCTCTACATGTCAGCCCTATGATAGACTGGTTACCTGTCTGTCTCTACATGTCAGCCCTGTGATAGACTGGTTACCTGTCTGTCTGTACATGTCTCCCTGTGATAGACTGGTTACCTGTCTGTCTCTACATGTCTCCCTGTGATAGACTGGTTACATGTCTGTCTCTACATGTCAGCCCTGTGATAGACTGGTTACCTGTCTGTCTCTACATGTCTCCCTGTGATAGACTGGTTACCTGTCTGTCTCTACATGTCTCCCTGTGATAGACTGGTCACCTGTCTGTCTCTACATGTCTCCCTGTGATAGACTGGTTACCTGTCTGTCTCCACATGTCTCCATGTGATAGACTGGTTACCTGTCTGTCTCTACATGTCAGCCCTATGATAGACTGGTTACCTGTCTGTCTCTACATGTCAGCCCTGTGATAGACTGGTTACCTGTCTGTCTCTACATGTCTCCCTGTGATAGACTGGTCACCTGTCTGTCTTTACATGTCTCCCTGTGATAGACTGGTTACCTGTCTGTCTCTACATGTCTCCCTGTGATAGACTGGTTACCTGTCTGTCTCTACATGTCTCCCTGTGATAGACTGGTTACCTGTCTGTCTCTACATGTCCCCCTGCGATAGACTGGTTACCTGTCTGTCTCTACATGTCTCCCTGTGATAGACTGGTTACCTGTCTGTCTCTACATGTCTCCCTGTGATAGACTGGTTACCTGTCTGTCTCTACATGTCCCCCTGTGATAGACTGGTTACCTGTCTGTCTCTACATGTCTCCCTGTGATAGACTGGTTACCTGTCTGTCTCTACATGTCGGCCCCATGATAGACTGGTTACCTGTCTGTCTCTACATGTCTCCCTGTGATAGACTGGTTACCTGTCTGTCTCTACATGTCTCCCTGTGATAGACTGGTTACCTGTCTGTCTCTACATGTCGGCCCTGTGATAGACTGGTTACCTGTCTGTCTCTACATGTCAGCCCTGTGATAGACTGGTTGCCTGTCTGTCTCTACATGTCAGCCCTGTGATAGACTGGTTACCTGTCTGTCTCTACATGTCTCCCTGTGATAGACTGGTTACCTGTCTGTCTCTACATGTCTCCCTGTGATAGACTGGTCACCTGTCTGTCTCTACATGTCTCCCTGTGATAGACTGGTTACCTGTCTGTCTCCACATGTCTCCATGTGATAGACTGGTTACCTGTCTGTCTCTACATGTCAGCCCTATGATAGACTGGTTACCTGTCTGTCTCTACATGTCAGCCCTGTGATAGACTGGTTACCTGTCTGTCTCTACATGTCTCCCTGTGATAGACTGGTCACCTGTCTGTCTTTACATGTCTCCCTGTGATAGACTGGTTACCTGTCTGTCTCTACATGTCTCCCTGTGATAGACTGGTTACCTGTCTGTCTCTACATGTCTCCCTGTGATAGACTGGTTACCTGTCTGTCTCTACATGTCCCCCTGCGATAGACTGGTTACCTGTCTGTCTCTACATGTCTCCCTGTGATAGACTGGTTACCTGTCTGTCTCTACATGTCTCCCTGTGATAGACTGGTTACCTGTCTGTCTCTACATGTCCCCCTGTGATAGACTGGTTACCTGTCTGTCTCTACATGTCTCCCTGTGATAGACTGGTTACCTGTCTGTCTCTACATGTCGGCCCCATGATAGACTGGTTACCTGTCTGTCTCTACATGTCTCCCTGTGATAGACTGGTTACCTGTCTGTCTCTACATGTCTCCCTGTGATAGACTGGTTACCTGTCTGTCTCTACATGTCGGCCCTGTGATAGACTGGTTACCTGTCTGTCTCTACATGTCAGCCCTGTGATAGACTGGTTGCCTGTCTGTCTCTACATGTCAGCCCTGTGATAGACTGGTTACCTGTCTGTCTCTACATGTCTCCCTGTGATAGACTGGTTACCTGTCTGTCTCTACATGTCTCCCTGTGATAGACTGGTTACCTGTCTGTCTCTACATGTCAGCCCTGTGATAGACTGGTCACCTGTCTCTCTCTACATGTCAGCCCTGTGATAGACTGGTCACCTGTCTGTCTCTACATGTCAGCCCTGTGATAGACTGGTTACCTGTCTGTCTCTACATGTCTCCCTGTGATAGACTGGTTACCTGTCTGTCTCTAAATGTCGGCCCCGTGATAGACTGGTTACCTGTCTGTCTCTACATGTCTCCCTGTGATAGACTGGTTACCTGTCTGTCTCTACATGTCTCCCTGTGATAGACTGGTTACCTGTCTGTCTCTACATGTCCCCCTGTGAAAGACTGGTTACCTGTCGGTCTCTACATGTCTCCCTGTGATAGACTGGTTACCTGTCTGTCTCTACATGTCTCCCTGTGATAGACTGGTTACCTGTCTGTCTCTACATGTCCCCCTGTGATAGACTGGTTACCTGTCTGTCTCTACATGTCTCCCTGTGATAGACTGGTCACCTGTCTCTCTCTACATATCAGCCCTGTGATAGACTGGTCACCTGTCTGTCTCTACATGTCAGCCCTGTGATAGACTGGTTACCTGTCTGTCTCTACATGTCTCCCTGTGATAGACTGGTTACCTGTCTGTCTCTAAATGTCGGCCCCGTGATAGACTGGTTACCTGTCTGTCTCTACATGTCTCCCTGTGATAGACTGGTTACCTGTCTGTCTCTACATGTCTCCCTGTGATAGACTGGTTACCTGTCTGTCTCTACATGTCCCCCTGTGAAAGACTGGTTACCTGTCGGTCTCTACATGTCTCCCTGTGATAGACTGGTTACCTGTCTGTCTCTACATGTCTCCCTGTGATAGACTGGTTACCTGTCTGTCTCTACATGTCCCCCTGTGATAGACTGGTTACCTGTCTGTCTCTACATGTCTCCCTGTGATAGACTGGTCACCTGTCTGTCTCTACATGTCTCCCTGTGATAGACTGGTTACCTGTCTGTCTCTACATGTCTCCCTGTGATAGACTGGTTACCTGTCTGTCTCTACATGTCTCCCTGTGATAGACTGGTTACCTGTCTGTCTCTACATGTCGGCCCCGTGATAGACTGGTTACCTGTCTGTCTCTACATGTCTCCCTGTGATAGACTGGTTACCTGTCTGTCTCTACATGTCTCCCTGTGATAGACTGGTTACCTGTCTGTCTCTACATGTCCCCCTGTGATAGACTGGTTACCTGTCGGTCTCTACATGTCTCCCTGTGATAGACTGGTTACCTGTCTGTCTCCACTTGTCTCCATGTGATAGATTGGTTACCTGTCTGTCTCTACATGTCAGCCCTGTGATAGACTGGTTACCTGTCTGTCTCTACATGTCTCCCTGTGATAGACTGGTCACCTGTCTGTCTCTACATGTCTCCCTGTGATAGACTGGTTACCTGTCTGTCTCTACATGTCTCCCTGTGATAGACTGGTTACCTGTCTGTCTCTACATGTCAGCCCTGTGATAGACTGGTTACCTGTCTGTCTCTACATGTCTCCCTGTGATAGACTGGTTACCTGTCTGTCTCTACATGTCTCCCTGTGATAGACTGGTCACCTGTCTGTCTCTACATGTCTCCCTGTGATAGACTGGTTACCTGTCTGTCTTTACATGTCTCCCTGTGATAGACTGGTTACCTGTCTGTCTCTACATGTCTCCCTGTGATAGACTGGTTACCTGTCTGTCTCTACATGTCTCCCTGTGATAGACTGGTTACCTGTCTGTCTATACATGTCCCCCTGTGATAGACTGGTTACCTGTCTGTCTCTACATGTCTCCCTGTGATAGACTGGTTACCTGTCTGTCTCTACATGTCTCCCTGTGATAGACTGGTTACCTGTCTGTCACTACATGTCCCCCTGTGATAGACTGGTTACCTGTCTGTCTCTACATGTCAGCCCTGTGATAGACTGGTTACCTGTCTGTCTCTACATGTCTCCCTGTGATAGACTGGTTACCTGTCTGTCTCTACATGTCGGCCCCGTGATAGACTGGTTACCTGTCTGTCTCTACATGTCTCCCTGTGATAGACTGGTTACCTGTCTGTCTCTACATGTCTCCCTGTGATAGACTGGTTACCTGTCTGTCTCTACATGTCCCCCTGTGATAGACTGGTTACCTGTCGGTCTCTACATGTCTCCCTGTGATAGACTGGTCACCTGTCTGTCTCTACATGTCTCCCTGTGATAGACTGGTTACCTGTCTGTCTCTACATGTCTCCCTG
Source organism: Eutrigla gurnardus (assembly GCF_963514095.1). Lineage (NCBI taxonomy): Eukaryota > Metazoa > Chordata > Actinopteri > Perciformes > Triglidae > Eutrigla > Eutrigla gurnardus. The sequence goes on along the minus strand of NW_028155325.1, from coordinate 47,923 downwards.
TGATAGACTGGTTACCTGTCTGTCTCTACATGTCAGCCCTGTGATAGACTGGTTACCTGTCTGTCTCTACATGTCTCCCTGTGATAGACTGGTTATCTGTCTGTCTCTACATGTCTCCCTGTGATAGACTGGTCACCTGTCTGTCTCTACATGTCTCCCTGTGATAGACTGGTTACCTGTCTGTCTTTACATGTCTCCCTGTGATAGACTGGTTACCTGTCTGTCTCTACATGTCTCCCTGTGATAGACTGGTTACCTGTCTGTCTCTACATGTCCCCCTGTGATAGACTGGTTACCTGTCTGTCTCTACATGTCTCCCTGTGATAGACTGGTTACCTGTCTGTCTCTACATGTCTCCCTGTGATAGACTGGTTACCTGTCTGTCACTACATGTCCCCCTGTGATAGACTGGTTACCTGTCTGTCTCTACATGTACCCCTGTGATAGACTGGTTACCTGTCTGTCTCTACATGTCGGCCCCATGATAGACTGGTTACCTGTCTGTCTCTACATGTCTCCCTGTGATAGACTGGTTACCTGTCTGTCTCTACATGTCTCCCTGTGATAGACTGGTTACCTGTCTGTCTCTACATGTCGGCCCTGTGATAGACTGGTTACCTGTCTGTCTCTACATGTCGGCCCTGTGATAGACTGGTTACCTGTCTGTCTCTACATGTCAGCCCTGTGATAGACTGGTTGCCTGTCTGTCTCTACATGTCAGCCCTGTGATAGACTGGTTACCTGTCTGTCTCTACATGTCTCCCTGTGATAGACTGGTTACCTGTCTGTCTCTACATGTCTCCCTGTGATAGACTGGTTACCTGTCTGTCTCTACATGTCAGCCCTGTGATAGACTGGTCACCTGTCTGTCTCTACATGTCAGCCCTGTGATAGACTGGTTACCTGTCTGTCTCTACATGTCAGCCCTGTGATAGACTGGTCACCTGTCTCTCTCTACATGTCAGCCCTGTGATAGACTGGTTACCTGTCTGTCTCTACATGTCTCCCTGTGATAGACTGGTTACGTGTCTGTCTCCACATGTCTCCATGTGATAGACTGGTTACCTGTCTGTCTCTACATGTCAGCCCTATGATAGACTGGTTACCTGTCTGTCTCTACATGTCAGCCCTGTGATAGACTGGTTACCTGTCTGTCTGTACATGTCTCCCTGTGATAGACTGGTTACCTGTCTGTCTCTACATGTCTCCCTGTGATAGACTGGTTACCTGTCTGTCTCTACATGTCAGCCCTGTGATAGACTGGTTACCTGTCTGTCTCTACATGTCTCCCTGTGATAGACTGGTTACCTGTCTGTCTCTACATGTCTCCCTGTGATAGACTGGTCACCTGTCTGTCTCTACATGTCTCCCTGTGATAGACTGGTTACCTGTCTGTCTTTACATGTCTCCCTGTGATAGACTGGTTACCTGTCTGTCTCTACATGTCTCCCTGTGATAGACTGGTTACCTGTCTGTCTCTACATGTCAGCCCTGTGATAGACTGGTTACCTGTCTGTCTCTACATGTCCCCCTGTGATAGACTGGTTACCTGTCGGTCTCTACATGTCTCCCTGTGATAGACTGGTTACCTGTCTGTCTCTACATGTCTCCCTGTGATAGACTGGTTACCTGTCTGTCTCCACATGTCTCCATGTGATAGACTGGTTACCTGTCTGTCTCTACATGTCAGCCCTATGATAGACTGGTTACCTGTCTGTCTCTACATGTCAGCCCTGTGATAGACTGGTTACCTGTCTGTCTCTACATGTCAGCCCTGTGATAGACTGGTTACCTGTCTGTCTGTACATGTCTCCCTGTGATAGACTGGTTACCTGTCTGTCTCTACATGTCTCCCTGTGACAGACTGGTTACCTGTCTGTCTCTACATGTCAGCGCTGTGATAGACTGGTTACCTGTCTGTCTCTACATGTCTCCCTGTGATAGACTGGTTACCTGTCTGTCTCTACATGTCTCCCTGTGATAGACTGGTCACCTGTCTGTCTCTACATGTCTCCCTGTGATAGACTGGTTACCTGTCTGTCTTTACATGTCTCCCTGTGATAGACTGGTTACCTGTCTGTCTCTACATGTCTCCCTGTGATAGACTGGTTACCTGTCTGTCTCTACATGTCTCCCTGTGATAGACTGGTTACCTGTCTGTCTCTACATGTCCCCCTGCGATAGACTGGTTACCTGTCTGTCTCTACATGTCTCCCTGTGATAGACTGGTTACCTGTCTGTCTCTACATGTCTCCCTGTGATAGACTGGTTACCTGTCTGTCTCTACATGTCCCCCTGTGATAGACTGGTTACCTGTCTGTCTCTACATGTCTCCCTGTGATAGACTGGTTACCTGTCTGTCTCTACATGTCGGCCCCATGATAGACTGGTTACCTGTCTGTCTCTACATGTCTCCCTGTGATAGACTGGTTACCTGTCTGTCTCTACATGTCTCCCTGTGATAGACTGGTTACCTGTCTGTCTCTACATGTCGGCCCTGTGATAGACTGGTTACCTGTCTGTCTCTACATGTCAGCCCTGTGATAGACTGGTTGCCTGTCTGTCTCTACATGTCAGCCCTGTGATAGACTGGTTACCTGTCTGTCTCTACATGTCTCCCTGTGATAGACTGGTTACCTGTCTGTCTCTACATGTCTCCCTGTGATAGACTGGTTACCTGTCTGTCTCTACATGTCAGCCCTGTGATAGACTGGTCACCTGTCTCTCTCTACATGTCAGCCCTGTGATAGACTGGTCACCTGTCTGTCTCTACATGTCAGCCCTGTGATAGACTGGTTACCTGTCTGTCTCTACATGTCGCCCTGTGATACACTGGTTACCTGTCTGTCTCTAAATGTCGGCCCCGTGATAGACTGGTTACCTGTCTGTCTCTACATGTCTCCCTGTGATAGACTGGTTACCTGTCTGTCTCTACATGTCTCCCTGTGATAGACTGGTTACCTGTCTGTCTCTACATGTCCCCCTGTGAAAGACTGGTTACCTCTCGGTCTCTACATGTCTCCCTGTGATAGACTGGTTACCTGTCTGTCTCTACATGTCTCCCTGTGATAGACTGGTTACCTGTCTGTCTCTACATGTCCCCCTGTGATAGACTGGTTACCTGTCTGTCTCTACATGTCTCCCTGTGATAGACTGGTCACCTGTCTCTCTCTACATATCAGCCCTGTGATAGACTGGTCACCTGTCTGTCTCTACATGTCAGCCCTGTGATAGACTGGTTACCTGTCTGTCTCTACATGTCTCCCTGTGATAGACTGGTTACCTGTCTGTCTCTAAATGTCGGCCCCGTGATAGACTGGTTACCTGTCTGTCTCTACATGTCTCCCTGTGATAGACTGGTTACCTGTCTGTCTCTACATGTCTCCCTGTGATAGACTGGTTACCTGTCTGTCTCTACATGTCCCCCTGTGATAGACTGGTTACCTGTCGGTCTCTACATGTCTCCCTGTGATAGACTGGTCACCTGTCTGTCTCTACATGTCTCCCTGTGATAGACTGGTTACCTGTCTGTCTCTACATGTCTCCCTGTGATAGACTGGTTACCTGTCTGTCTCTACATGTCTCCCTGTGATAGACTGGTTACCTGTCTGTCTCTACATGTCGGCCCTGTGATAGACTGGTTACCTGTCTGTCTCTACATGTCGGCCCTGTGATAGACTGGTTACCTGTCTGTCTCTACATGTCAGCCCTGTGATAGACTGGTTACCTGTCTGTCTCTACATGTCTCCCTGTGATAGACTGGTTACCTGTCTGTCTCTACATGTCGGCCCCGTGATAGACTGGTTACCTGTTTGTCTCTACATGTCTCCCTGTGATAGACTGGTTACCTGTCTGTCTCTACATGTCTCCCTGTGATAGACTGGTTACCTGTCTGTCTCTACATGTCCCCCTGTGATAGACTGGTTACCTGTCGGTCTCTACATGTCTCCCTGTGATAGACTGGTCACCTGTCTGTCTCTACATGTCTCCCTGTGATAGACTGGTTACCTGTCTGTCTCTACATGTCTCCCTGTGATAGACTGGTTACCTGTCTGTCTCTACATGTCCCCCTGTGATAGACTGGTTACCTGTCGGTCTCTACATGTCTCCCTGTGATAGACTGGTCACCTGTCTGTCTCTACATGTCTCCCTGTGATAGACTGGTTACCTGTCTGTCTCTACATGTCTCCCTGTGATAGACTGGTTACCTGTCTGTCTCTACATGTCAGCCCTGTGATAGACTGGTTACCTGTCTGTCTCTACATGTCTCCCTGTGATAGACTGGTTATCTGTCTGTCTCTACATGTCTCCCTGTGATAGACTGGTCACCTGTCTGTCTCTACATGTCTCCCTGTGATAGACTGGTTACCTGTCTGTCTTTACATGTCTCCCTGTGATAGACTGGTTACCTGTCTGTCTCTACATGTCTCCCTGTGATAGACTGGTTACCTGTCTGTCTCTACATGTCCCCCTGTGATAGACTGGTTACCTGTCTGTCTCTACATGTCTCCCTGTGATAGACTGGTTACCTGTCTGTCTCTACATGTCTCCCTGTGATAGACTGGTTACCTGTCTGTCACTACATGTCCCCCTGTGATAGACTGGTTACCTGTCTGTCTCTACATGTACCCCTGTGATAGACTGGTTACCTGTCTGTCTCTACATGTCGGCCCCATGATAGACTGGTTACCTGTCTGTCTCTACATGTCTCCCTGTGATAGACTGGTTACCTGTCTGTCTCTACATGTCTCCCTGTGATAGACTGGTTACCTGTCTGTCTCTACATGTCGGCCCTGTGATAGACTGGTTACCTGTCTGTCTCTACATGTCGGCCCTGTGATAGACTGGTTACCTGTCTGTCTCTACATGTCAGCCCTGTGATAGACTGGTTGCCTGTCTGTCTCTACATGTCAGCCCTGTGATAGACTGGTTACCTGTCTGTCTCTACATATCTCCCTGTGATAGACTGGTTACCTGTCTGTCTCTACATGTCTCCCTGTGATAGACTGGTTACCTGTCTGTCTCTACATGTCAGCCCTGTGATAGACTGGTCACCTGTCTGTCTCTACATGTCAGCCCTGTGATAGACTGGTTACCTGTCTGTCTCTACATGTCAGCCCTGTGATAGACTGGTCACCTGTCTCTCTCTACATGTCAGCCCTGTGATAGACTGGTTACCTGTCTGTCTCTACATGTCTCCCTGTGATAGACTGGTTACGGGTCTGTCTCCACATGTCTCCATGTGATAGACTGGTTACCTGTCTGTCTCTACATGTCAGCCCTATGATAGACTGGTTACCTGTCTGTCTCTACATGTCAGCCCTGTGATAGACTGGTTACCTGTCTGTCTGTACATGTCTCCCTGTGATAGACTGGTTACCTGTCTGTCTCTACATGTCTCCCTGTGATAGACTGGTTACCTGTCTGTCTCTACATGTCAGCCCTGTGATAGACTGGTTACCTGTCTGTCTCTACATGTCTCCCTGTGATAGACTGGTTACCTGTCTGTCTCTACATGTCTCCCTGTGATAGACTGGTCACCTGTCTGTCTCTACATGTCTCCCTGTGATAGACTGGTTACCTGTCTGTCTTTACATGTCTCCCTGTGATAGACTGGTTACCTGTCTGTCTCTACATGTCTCCCTGTGATAGACTGGTTACCTGTCTGTCTCTACATGTCAGCCCTGTGATAGACTGGTTACCTGTCTGTCTCTACATGTCCCCCTGTGATAGACTGGTTACCTGTCGGTCTCTACATGTCTCCCTGTGATAGACTGGTTACCTGTCTGTCTCTACATGTCTCCCTGTGATAGACTGGTTACCTGTCTGTCTCTAAATGTCCCCCTGTGATAGACTGGTTACCTGTCTGTCTCTACATGTCTCCCTGTGATAGACTGGTTACCTGTCTGTCTCTACATGTCGGCCCCATGATAGACTGGTTACCTGTCTGTCTCTACATGTCTCCCTGTGATAGACTGGTTACCTGTCTGTCTCTACATGTCGGCCCTGTGATAGACTGGTTACCTGTCTGTCTCTACATGTCAGCCCTGTGATAGACTGGTTGCCTGTCTGTCTCTACATGTCAGCCCTGTGATAGACTGGTTACCTGTCTGTCTCTACATGTCTCCCTGTGATAGACTGGTTACCTGTCTGTCTCTACATGTCAGCCCTGTGATAGACTGGTCACATGTCTCTCTCTACATGTCAGCCCTGTGATAGACTGGTCACCTGTCTGTCTCTACATGTCAGCCCTGTGATAGACTGGTTACCTGTCTGTCTCTACATGTCTCCATGTGATAGACTGGTTACCTGTCTGTCTCTAAATGTCGGCCCCGTGATAGACTGGTTACCTGTCTGTCTCTACATGTCTCCCTGTGATAGACTGGTTACCTGTCTGTCTCTACATGTCTCCCTGTTATAGACTGGTTACCTGTCTGTCTCTACATGTCCCCCTGTGAAAGACTGGTTACCTGTCGGTCTCTACATGTCTCCCTGTGATAGACTGGTTACCTGTCTGTCTCTACATGTCTCCCTGTGATAGACTGGTTACCTGTCTGTCTCTACATGTCCCCCTGTGATAGACTGGTTACCTGTCTTTCTCTACATGTCTCCCTGTGATAGACTGGTCACCTGTCTGTCTCTACATGTCTCCCTGTGATAGACTGGTTACCTGTCTGTCTCTACATGTCTCCCTGTGATAGACTGGTTACCTGTCTGTCTCTACATGTCCCCCTGTGATAGACTGGTTACCTGTCTGTCTCTACATGTCTCCATGTGATAGACTGGTTACCTGTCTGTCTCTACATGTCTCCCTGTGATAGACTGGTTAACTGTCTGTCTCTACATGTCCCCCTGTGATAGACTGGTTACCTGTCTGTCTCTACATGTCTCCCTGTGATAGACTGGTTACCTGTCTGTCTCTACATGTCGGCCCCGTGATAGACTGGTTACCTGTCTGTCTCTACATGTCTCCCTGTGATAGACTGGTTACCTGTCTGTCTCTTCATGTCTCCCTGTGATAGACTGGTTACCTGTCTGTCTCTACATGTCCCCCTGTGATAGACTGGTTACCTGTCGGTCTCTACATGTCTCCCTGTGATAGACTGGTTACCTGTTTGTCTCCACATGTCTCCATGTGATAGATTGGTTACCTGTCTGTCTCTACATGTCAGCCCTGTGATAGACTGGTTACCTGTCTGTCTCTACATGTCTCCCTGTGATAGACTGGTCACCTGTCTGTCTCTACATGTCTCCCTGTGATAGACTGGTTACCTGTCTGTCTCTACATGTCTCCCTGTGATAGACTGGTTACCTGTCTGTCTCTACATGTCTCCCTGTGATAGACTGGTTACCTGTCTGTCTCTACATGTCCCCCTGTGAAAGACTGGTTACCTGTCGGTCTCTACATGTCTCCCTGTGAAAGACTGGTTACCTGTCGGTCTCTACATGTCTCCCTGTGATAGACTGGTTACCTGTCTGTCTCTACATGTCTCCCTGTGATAGACTGGTTACCTGTCTGTCTCTACATGTCAGCCCTGTGATAGACTGGTCACCTGTCTCTCTCTACATGTCAGCCCTGTGATAGACTGGTCACCTGTCTGTCTCTACATGTCAGCCCTGTGATAGACTGGTTACCTGTCTGTCTCTACATGTCTCCCTGTGATAGACTGGTTACCTGTCTGTCTCTAAATGTCGGCCCCGTGATAGACTGGTTACCTGTCTGTCTCTACATGTCTCCCTGTGATAGACTGGTTACCTGTCTGTCTCTACATGTCCCCCTGTGAAAGACTGGTTACCTGTCGGTCTCTACATGTCTCCCTGTGATAGACTGGTTACCTGTCTGTCTCTACATGTCTCCCTGTGATAGACTGGTTACCTGTCTGTCTCTACATGTCCCCCTGTGATAGACTGGTTACCTGTCTGTCTCTACATGTCTCCCTGTGATAGACTGGTCACCTGTCTCTCTCTACATATCAGCCCTGTGATAGACTGGTCACCTGTCTGTCTCTACATGTCAGCCCTGTGATAGACTGGTTACCTGTCTGTCTCTACATGTCTCCCTGTGATAGACTGGTTACCTGTCTGTCTCTAAATGTCGGCCCCGTGATAGACTGGTTACCTGTCTGTCTCTACATGTCTCCCTGTGATAGACTGGTTACCTGTCTGTCTCTACATGTCTCCCTGTGATAGACTGGTTACCTGTCTGTCTCTACATGTCCCCCTGTGAAAGACTGGTTACCTGTCGGTCTCTACATGTCTCCCTGTGATAGACTGGTTACCTGTCTGTCTCTACATGTCTCCCTGTGATAGACTGGTTACCTGTCTGTCTCTACATGTCCCCCTGTGATAGACTGATTACCTGTCTGTCTCTACATGTCTCCCTGTGATAGACTGGTCACCTGTCTGTCTCTACATGTCTCCCTGTGATAGACTGGTTACCTGTCTGTCTCTACATGTCTCCCTGTGATAGACTGGTTACCTGTCTGTCTCTACATGTCCCCCTGTGATAGACTGGTTACCTGTCTGTCTCTACATGTCTCCATGTGATAGACTGGTTACCTGTCTGTCTCTACATGTCTCCCTGTGATAGACTGGTTAACTGTCTGTCTCTACATGTCCCCCTGTGATAGACTGGTTACCTGTCTGTCTCTACATGTCTCCCTGTGATAGACTGGTTACCTGTCTGTCTCTACATGTCGGCCCCGTGATAGACTGGTTACCTGTCTGTCTCTACATGTCTCCCTGTGATAGACTGGTTACCTGTCTGTCTCTACATGTCTCCCTGTGATAGACTGGTTACCTGTCTGTCTCTACATGTCCCCCTGTGATAGACTGGTTACCTGTCGGTCTCTACATGTCTCCCTGTGATAGACTGGTTACCTGTCTGTCTCCACATGTCTCCATGTGATAGATTGGTTACCTGTCTGTCTCTACATGTCAGCCCTGTGATAGACTGGTTACCTGTCTGTCTCTACATGTCTCCCTGTGATAGACTGGTCACCTGTCTGTCTCTACATGTCTCCCTGTGATAGACTGGTTACCTGTCTGTCTCTACATGTCTCCCTGTGATAGATTGGTTACCTGTCTGTCTCTACATGTCAGCCCTGTGATAGACTGGTTACCTGTCTGTCTCTACATGTCTCCCTGTGATAGACTGGTTACCTGTCTGTCTCTACATGTCTCCCTGTGATAGACTGGTCACCTGTCTGTCTCTACATGTCTCCCTGTGATAGACTGGTTACCTGTCTGTCTTTACATGTCTCCCTGTGATAGACTGGTTACCTGTCTGTCTCTACATGTCTCCCTGTGATAGACTGGTTACCTGTCTGTCTCTACATGTCTCCCTGTGATAGACTGGTTACCTGTCTGTCTCTACATGTCCCCCTGTGATAGACTGGTTACCTGTCTGTCTCTACATGTCTCCCTGTGATAGACTGGTTACCTGTCTGTCACTACATGTCCCCCTGTGATAGACTGGTTACCTGTCTGTCTCTACATGTACCCCTGTGATAGACTGGTTACCTGTCTGTCTCTACATGTCGGCCCCATGATAGACTGGTTACCTGTCTGTCTCTACATGTCTCCCTGTGATAGACTGGTTACCTGTCTGTCTCTACATGTCTCCCTGTGATAGACTGGTTACCTGTCTGTCTCTACATGTCGGCCCTGTGATAGACTGGTTACCTGTCTGTCTCTACATGTCGGCCCTGTGATAGACTGGTTACCTGTCTGTCTCTACATGTCAGCCCTGTGATAGACTGGTTGCCTGTCTGTCTCTACATGTCAGCCCTGTGATAGACTGGTTACCTGTCTGTCTCTACATGTCTCCCTGTGATAGACTGGTTACCTGTCTGTCTCTACATGTCTCCCTGTGATAGACTGGTTACCTGTCTGTCTCTACATGTCAGCCCTGTGATAGACTGGTCACCTGTCTGTCTCTACATGTCAGCCCTGTGATAGACTGGTTACCTGTCTGTCTCTACATGTCAGCCCTGTGATAGACTGGTCACCTGTCTCTCTCTACATGTCAGCCCTGTGATAGACTGGTTACCTGTCTGTCTCTACATGTCTCCCTGTGATAGACTGGTTACGGGTCTGTCTCCACATGTCTCCATGTGATAGACTGGTTACCTGTCTGTCTCTACATGTCAGCCCTATGATAGACTGGTTACCTGTCTGTCTCTACATGTCAGCCCTGTGATAGACTGGTTACCTGTCTGTCTGTACATGTCTCCCTGTGATAGACTGGTTACCTGTCTGTCTCTACATGTCTCCCTGTGATAGACTGGTTACCTGTCTGTCTCTACATGTCAGCTCTGTGATAGACTGGTTACCTGTCTGTCTCTACATGTCTCCCTGTGATAGACTGGTTACCTGTCTGTCTCTACATGTCTCCCTGTGATAGACTGGTCACCTGTCTGTCTCTACATGTCTCCCTGTGATAGACTGGTTACCTGTCTGTCTTTACATGTCTCCCTGTGATAGACTGGTTACCTGTCTGTCTCTACATGTCTCCCTGTGATAGACTGGTTACCTGTCTGTCTTTACATGTCTCCCTGTGATAGACTGGTTACCTGTCTGTCTCTACATGTCTCCCTGTGATAGACTGGTTACCTGTCTGTCTCTAAATGTCGGCCCCGTGATAGACTGGTTACCTGTCTGTCTCTACATGTCTCCCTGTGATAGACTGGTTACCTGTCTGTCTCTACATGTCCCCCTGTGAAAGACTGGTTACCTGTCGGTCTCTACATGTCTCCCTGTGATAGACTGGTTACCTGTCTGTCTCTACATGTCTCCCTGTGATAGACTGGTTACCTGTCTGTCTCTACATGTCCCCCTGTGATAGACTGGTTACCTGTCTGTCTCTACATGTCTCCCTGTGATAGACTGGTCACCTGTCTCTCTCTACATATCAGCCCTGTGATAGACTGGTCACCTGTCTGTCTCTACATGTCAGCCCTGTGATAGACTGGTTACCTGTCTGTCTCTACATGTCTCCCTGTGATAGACTGGTTACCTGTCTGTCTCTAAATGTCGGCCCCGTGATAGACTGGTTACCTGTCTGTCTCTACATGTCTCCCTGTGATAGACTGGTTACCTGTCTGTCTCTACATGTCTCCCTGTGATAGACTGGTTACCTGTCTGTCTCTACATGTCCCCCTGTGAAAGACTGGTTACCTGTCGGTCTCTACATGTCTCCCTGTGATAGACTGGTTACCTGTCTGTCTCTACATGTCTCCCTGTGATAGACTGGTTACCTGTCTGTCTCTACATGTCCCCCTGTGATAGACTGATTACCTGTCTGTCTCTACATGTCTCCCTGTGATAGACTGGTCACCTGTCTGTCTCTACATGTCTCCCTGTGATAGACTGGTTACCTGTCTGTCTCTACATGTCTCCCTGTGATAGACTGGTTACCTGTCTGTCTCTACATGTCCCCCTGTGATAGACTGGTTACCTGTCTGTCTCTACATGTCTCCATGTGATAGACTGGTTACCTGTCTGTCTCTACATGTCTCCCTGTGATAGACTGGTTAACTGTCTGTCTCTACATGTCCCCCTGTGATAGACTGGTTACCTGTCTGTCTCTACATGTCTCCCTGTGATAGACTGGTTACCTGTCTGTCTCTACATGTCGGCCCCGTGATAGACTGGTTACCTGTCTGTCTCTACATGTCTCCCTGTGATAGACTGGTTACCTGTCTGTCTCTACATGTCTCCCTGTGATAGACTGGTTACCTGTCTGTCTCTACATGTCCCCCTGTGATAGACTGGTTACCTGTCGGTCTCTACATGTCTCCCTGTGATAGACTGGTTACCTGTCTGTCTCCACATGTCTCCATGTGATAGATTGGTTACCTGTCTGTCTCTACATGTCAGCCCTGTGATAGACTGGTTACCTGTCTGTCTCTACATGTCTCCCTGTGATAGACTGGTCACCTGTCTGTCTCTACATGTCTCCCTGTGATAGACTGGTTACCTGTCTGTCTCTACATGTCTCCCTGTGATAGATTGGTTACCTGTCTGTCTCTACATGTCAGCCCTGTGATAGACTGGTTACCTGTCTGTCTCTACATGTCTCCCTGTGATAGACTGGTTACCTGTCTGTCTCTACATGTCTCCCTGTGATAGACTGGTCACCTGTCTGTCTCTACATGTCTCCCTGTGATAGACTGGTTACCTGTCTGTCTTTACATGTCTCCCTGTGATAGACTGGTTACCTGTCTGTCTCTACATGTCTCCCTGTGATAGACTGGTTACCTGTCTGTCTCTACATGTCTCCCTGTGATAGACTGGTTACCTGTCTGTCTCTACATGTCCCCCTGTGATAGACTGGTTACCTGTCTGTCTCTACATGTCTCCCTGTGATAGACTGGTTACCTGTCTGTCACTACATGTCCCCCTGTGATAGACTGGTTACCTGTCTGTCTCTACATGTACCCCTGTGATAGACTGGTTACCTGTCTGTCTCTACATGTCGGCCCCATGATAGACTGGTTACCTGTCTGTCTCTACATGTCTCCCTGTGATAGACTGGTTACCTGTCTGTCTCTACATGTCTCCCTGTGATAGACTGGTTACCTGTCTGTCTCTACATGTCGGCCCTGTGATAGACTGGTTACCTGTCTGTCTCTACATGTCGGCCCTGTGATAGACTGGTTACCTGTCTGTCTCTACATGTCAGCCCTGTGATAGACTGGTTGCCTGTCTGTCTCTACATGTCAGCCCTGTGATAGACTGGTTACCTGTCTGTCTCTACATGTCTCCCTGTGATAGACTGGTTACCTGTCTGTCTCTACATGTCTCCCTGTGATAGACTGGTTACCTGTCTGTCTCTACATGTCAGCCCTGTGATAGACTGGTCACCTGTCTGTCTCTACATGTCAGCCCTGTGATAGACTGGTTACCTGTCTGTCTCTACATGTCAGCCCTGTGATAGACTGGTCACCTGTCTCTCTCTACATGTCAGCCCTGTGATAGACTGGTTACCTGTCTGTCTCTACATGTCTCCCTGTGATAGACTGGTTACGGGTCTGTCTCCACATGTCTCCATGTGATAGACTGGTTACCTGTCTGTCTCTACATGTCAGCCCTATGATAGACTGGTTACCTGTCTGTCTCTACATGTCAGCCCTGTGATAGACTGGTTACCTGTCTGTCTGTACATGTCTCCCTGTGATAGACTGGTTACCTGTCTGTCTCTACATGTCTCCCTGTGATAGACTGGTTACCTGTCTGTCTCTACATGTCAGCTCTGTGATAGACTGGTTACCTGTCTGTCTCTACATGTCTCCCTGTGATAGACTGGTTACCTGTCTGTCTCTACATGTCTCCCTGTGATAGACTGGTCACCTGTCTGTCTCTACATGTCTCCCTGTGATAGACTGGTTACCTGTCTGTCTTTACATGTCTCCCTGTGATAGACTGGTTACCTGTCTGTCTCTACATGTCTCCCTGTGATAGACTGGTTACCTGTCTGTCTTTACATGTCTCCCTGTGATAGACTGGTTACCTGTCTGTCTCTACATGTCCCCCTGTGATAGACTGGTTACCTGTCTGTCTCTACATGTCTCCCTGTGATAGACTGGTTACCTGTCTGTCACTACATGTCCCCCTGTGATAGACTGGTTACCTGTCTGTCTCTACATGTACCCCTGTGATAGACTGGTTACCTGTCTGTCTCTACATGTCGGCCCCATGATAGACTGGTTACCTGTCTGTCTCTACATGTCTCCCTGTGATAGACTGGTTACCTGTCTGTCTCTACATGTCTCCCTGTGATAGACTGGTTACCTGTCTGTCTCTACATGTCGGCCCTGTGATAGACTGGTTACCTGTCTGTCTCTACATGTCGGCCCTGTGATAGACTGGTTACCTGTCTGTCTCTACATGTCAGCCCTGTGATAGACTGGTTGCCTGTCTGTCTCTACATGTCAGCCCTGTGATAGACTGGTTACCTGTCTGTCTCTACATGTCTCCCTGTGATAGACTGGTTACCTGTCTGTCTCTACATGTCTCCCTGTGATAGACTGGTTACCTGTCTGTCTCTACATGTCAGCCCTGTGATAGACTGGTCACCTGTCTGTCTCTACATGTCAGCCCTGTGATAGACTGGTTACCTGTCTGTCTCTACATGTCAGCCCTGTGATAGACTGGTCACCTGTCTCTCTCTACATGTCAGCCCTGTGATAGACTGGTTACCTGTCTGTCTCTACATGTCTCCCTGTGATAGACTGGTTACGGGTCTGTCTCCACATGTCTCCATGTGATAGACTGGTTACCTGTCTGTCTTTACATGTCTCCCTGTGATAGACTGGTTACCTGTCTCTCTCTACATGTCTCCCTGTGATAGACTGGTTACCTGTCTGTCTCTACATGTCTCCCTGTGATAGACTGGTTACCTGTCTGTCTTTACATGTCTCCCTGTGATAGACTGGTTACCTGTCTCTCTCTACATGTCTCCCTGTGATAGACTGGTTACCTGTCTGTCTCTACATGTCTCCCTGTGATAGACTGGTTACCTGTCTGTCTCTACATGTCTCCCTGTGATAGACTGGTTACCTGTCTGTCTCTACATGTCCCCCTGTGAAAGACTGGTTACCTGTCGGTCTCTACATGTCTCCCTGTGATAGACTGGTTACCTGTCTGTCTCTACATGTCTCCCTGTGATAGACTGGTTACCTGTCTGTCTCTACATGTCCCCCTGTGATAGACTGATTACCTGTCTGTCTCTACATGTCTCCCTGTGATAGACTGGTCACCTGTCTGTCTCTACATGTCTCCCTGTGATAGACTGGTTACCTGTCTGTCTCTACATGTCTCCCTGTGATAGACTGGTTACCTGTCTGTCTCTACATGTCCCCCTGTGATAGACTGGTTACCTGTCTGTCTCTACATGTCTCCATGTGATAGACTGGTTACCTGTCTGTCTCTACATGTCTCCCTGTGATAGACTGGTTAACTGTCTGTCTCTACATGTCCCCCTGTGATAGACTGGTTACCTGTCTGTCTCTACATGTCTCCCTGTGATAGACTGGTTACCTGTCTGTCTCTACATGTCGGCCCCGTGATAGACTGGTTACCTGTCTGTCTCTACATGTCTCCCTGTGATAGACTGGTTACCTGTCTGTCTCTACATGTCTCCCTGTGATAGACTGGTTACCTGTCTGTCTCTACATGTCCCCCTGTGATAGACTGGTTACCTGTCGGTCTCTACATGTCTCCCTGTGATAGACTGGTTACCTGTCTGTCTCCACATGTCTCCATGTGATAGATTGGTTACCTGTCTGTCTCTACATGTCAGCCCTGTGATAGACTGGTTACCTGTCTGTCTCTACATGTCTCCCTGTGATAGACTGGTCACCTGTCTGTCTCTACATGTCTCCCTGTGATAGACTGGTTACCTGTCTGTCTCTACATGTCTCCCTGTGATAGATTGGTTACCTGTCTGTCTCTACATGTCAGCCCTGTGATAGACTGGTTACCTGTCTGTCTCTACATGTCTCCCTGTGATAGACTGGTTACCTGTCTGTCTCTACATGTCTCCCTGTGATAGACTGGTCACCTGTCTGTCTCTACATGTCTCCCTGTGATAGACTGGTTACCTGTCTGTCTTTACATGTCTCCCTGTGATAGACTGGTTACCTGTCTGTCTCTACATGTCTCCCTGTGATAGACTGGTTACCTGTCTGTCTCTACATGTCTCCCTGTGATAGACTGGTTACCTGTCTGTCTCTACATGTCCCCCTGTGATAGACTGGTTACCTGTCTGTCTCTACATGTCTCCCTGTGATAGACTGGTTACCTGTCTGTCACTACATGTCCCCCTGTGATAGACTGGTTACCTGTCTGTCTCTACATGTACCCCTGTGATAGACTGGTTACCTGTCTGTCTCTACATGTCGGCCCCATGATAGACTGGTTACCTGTCTGTCTCTACATGTCTCCCTGTGATAGACTGGTTACCTGTCTGTCTCTACATGTCTCCCTGTGATAGACTGGTTACCTGTCTGTCTCTACATGTCGGCCCTGTGATAGACTGGTTACCTGTCTGTCTCTACATGTCGGCCCTGTGATAGACTGGTTACCTGTCTGTCTCTACATGTCAGCCCTGTGATAGACTGGTTGCCTGTCTGTCTCTACATGTCAGCCCTGTGATAGACTGGTTACCTGTCTGTCTCTACATGTCTCCCTGTGATAGACTGGTTACCTGTCTGTCTCTACATGTCTCCCTGTGATAGACTGGTTACCTGTCTGTCTCTACATGTCAGCCCTGTGATAGACTGGTCACCTGTCTGTCTCTACATGTCAGCCCTGTGATAGACTGGTTACCTGTCTGTCTCTACATGTCAGCCCTGTGATAGACTGGTCACCTGTCTCTCTCTACATGTCAGCCCTGTGATAGACTGGTTACCTGTCTGTCTCTACATGTCTCCCTGTGATAGACTGGTTACGGGTCTGTCTCCACATGTCTCCATGTGATAGACTGGTTACCTGTCTGTCTCTACATGTCAGCCCTATGATAGACTGGTTACCTGTCTGTCTCTACATGTCAGCCCTGTGATAGACTGGTTACCTGTCTGTCTGTACATGTCTCCCTGTGATAGACTGGTTACCTGTCTGTCTCTACATGTCTCCCTGTGATAGACTGGTTACCTGTCTGTCTCTACATGTCAGCTCTGTGATAGACTGGTTACCTGTCTGTCTCTACATGTCTCCCTGTGATAGACTGGTTACCTGTCTGTCTCTACATGTCTCCCTGTGATAGACTGGTCACCTGTCTGTCTCTACATGTCTCCCTGTGATAGACTGGTTACCTGTCTGTCTTTACATGTCTCCCTGTGATAGACTGGTTACCTGTCTGTCTCTACATGTCTCCCTGTGATAGACTGGTTACCTGTCTGTCTTTACATGTCTCCCTGTGATAGACTGGTTACCTGTCTGTCTCTACATGTCTCCCTGTGATAGACTGGTTACCTGTCTGTCTCTAAATGTCGGCCCCGTGATAGACTGGTTACCTGTCTGTCTCTACATGTCTCCCTGTGATAGACTGGTTACCTGTCTGTCTCTACATGTCCCCCTGTGAAAGACTGGTTACCTGTCGGTCTCTACATGTCTCCCTGTGATAGACTGGTTACCTGTCTGTCTCTACATGTCTCCCTGTGATAGACTGGTTACCTGTCTGTCTCTACATGTCCCCCTGTGATAGACTGGTTACCTGTCTGTCTCTACATGTCTCCCTGTGATAGACTGGTCACCTGTCTCTCTCTACATATCAGCCCTGTGATAGACTGGTCACCTGTCTGTCTCTACATGTCAGCCCTGTGATAGACTGGTTACCTGTCTGTCTCTACATGTCTCCCTGTGATAGACTGGTTACCTGTCTGTCTCTAAATGTCGGCCCCGTGATAGACTGGTTACCTGTCTGTCTCTACATGTCTCCCTGTGATAGACTGGTTACCTGTCTGTCTCTACATGTCTCCCTGTGATAGACTGGTTACCTGTCTGTCTCTACATGTCCCCCTGTGAAAGACTGGTTACCTGTCGGTCTCTACATGTCTCCCTGTGATAGACTGGTTACCTGTCTGTCTCTACATGTCTCCCTGTGATAGACTGGTTACCTGTCTGTCTCTACATGTCCCCCTGTGATAGACTGATTACCTGTCTGTCTCTACATGTCTCCCTGTGATAGACTGGTCACCTGTCTGTCTCTACATGTCTCCCTGTGATAGACTGGTTACCTGTCTGTCTCTACATGTCTCCCTGTGATAGACTGGTTACCTGTCTGTCTCTACATGTCCCCCTGTGATAGACTGGTTACCTGTCTGTCTCTACATGTCTCCATGTGATAGACTGGTTACCTGTCTGTCTCTACATGTCTCCCTGTGATAGACTGGTTAACTGTCTGTCTCTACATGTCCCCCTGTGATAGACTGGTTACCTGTCTGTCTCTACATGTCTCCCTGTGATAGACTGGTTACCTGTCTGTCTCTACATGTCGGCCCCGTGATAGACTGGTTACCTGTCTGTCTCTACATGTCTCCCTGTGATAGACTGGTTACCTGTCTGTCTCTACATGTCTCCCTGTGATAGACTGGTTACCTGTCTGTCTCTACATGTCCCCCTGTGATAGACTGGTTACCTGTCGGTCTCTACATGTCTCCCTGTGATAGACTGGTTACCTGTCTGTCTCCACATGTCTCCATGTGATAGATTGGTTACCTGTCTGTCTCTACATGTCAGCCCTGTGATAGACTGGTTACCTGTCTGTCTCTACATGTCTCCCTGTGATAGACTGGTCACCTGTCTGTCTCTACATGTCTCCCTGTGATAGACTGGTTACCTGTCTGTCTCTACATGTCTCCCTGTGATAGATTGGTTACCTGTCTGTCTCTACATGTCAGCCCTGTGATAGACTGGTTACCTGTCTGTCTCTACATGTCTCCCTGTGATAGACTGGTTACCTGTCTGTCTCTACATGTCTCCCTGTGATAGACTGGTCACCTGTCTGTCTCTACATGTCTCCCTGTGATAGACTGGTTACCTGTCTGTCTTTACATGTCTCCCTGTGATAGACTGGTTACCTGTCTGTCTCTACATGTCTCCCTGTGATAGACTGGTTACCTGTCTGTCTCTACATGTCTCCCTGTGATAGACTGGTTACCTGTCTGTCTCTACATGTCCCCCTGTGATAGACTGGTTACCTGTCTGTCTCTACATGTCTCCCTGTGATAGACTGGTTACCTGTCTGTCACTACATGTCCCCCTGTGATAGACTGGTTACCTGTCTGTCTCTACATGTACCCCTGTGATAGACTGGTTACCTGTCTGTCTCTACATGTCGGCCCCATGATAGACTGGTTACCTGTCTGTCTCTACATGTCTCCCTGTGATAGACTGGTTACCTGTCTGTCTCTACATGTCTCCCTGTGATAGACTGGTTACCTGTCTGTCTCTACATGTCGGCCCTGTGATAGACTGGTTACCTGTCTGTCTCTACATGTCGGCCCTGTGATAGACTGGTTACCTGTCTGTCTCTACATGTCAGCCCTGTGATAGACTGGTTGCCTGTCTGTCTCTACATGTCAGCCCTGTGATAGACTGGTTACCTGTCTGTCTCTACATGTCTCCCTGTGATAGACTGGTTACCTGTCTGTCTCTACATGTCTCCCTGTGATAGACTGGTTACCTGTCTGTCTCTACATGTCAGCCCTGTGATAGACTGGTCACCTGTCTGTCTCTACATGTCAGCCCTGTGATAGACTGGTTACCTGTCTGTCTCTACATGTCAGCCCTGTGATAGACTGGTCACCTGTCTCTCTCTACATGTCAGCCCTGTGATAGACTGGTTACCTGTCTGTCTCCACATGTCTCCATGTGATAGACTGGTCACCTGTCTGTCTCTACATGTCTCCCTGTGATAGACTGGTTACCTGTCTGTCTCTACATGTCTCCCTGTGATAGATTGGTTACCTGTCTGTCTCTACATGTCAGCCCTGTGATAGACTGGTTACCTGTCTGTCTCTACATGTCTCCCTGTGATAGACTGGTTACCTGTCTGTCTCTACATGTCTCCCTGTGATAGACTGGTCACCTGTCTGTCTCTACATGTCTCCCTGTGATAGACTGGTTACCTGTCTGTCTTTACATGTCTCCCTGTGATAGACTGGTTACCTGTCTGTCTCTACATGTCTCCCTGTGATAGACTGGTTACCTGTCTGTCTCTACATGTCTCCCTGTGATAGACTGGTTACCTGTCTGTCTCTACATGTCCCCCTGTGATAGACTGGTTACCTGTCTGTCTCTACATGTCTCCCTGTGATAGACTGGTTACCTGTCTGTCACTACATGTCCCCCTGTGATAGACTGGTTACCTGTCTGTCTCTACATGTACCCCTGTGATAGACTGGTTACCTGTCTGTCTCTACATGTCGGCCCCATGATAGACTGGTTACCTGTCTGTCTCTACATGTCTCCCTGTGATAGACTGGTTACCTGTCTGTCTCTACATGTCTCCCTGTGATAGACTGGTTACCTGTCTGTCTCTACATGTCGGCCCTGTGATAGACTGGTTACCTGTCTGTCTCTACATGTCGGCCCTGTGATAGACTGGTTACCTGTCTGTCTCTACATGTCAGCCCTGTGATAGACTGGTTGCCTGTCTGTCTCTACATGTCAGCCCTGTGATAGACTGGTTACCTGTCTGTCTCTACATGTCTCCCTGTGATAGACTGGTTACCTGTCTGTCTCTACATGTCTCCCTGTGATAGACTGGTTACCTGTCTGTCTCTACATGTCAGCCCTGTGATAGACTGGTCACCTGTCTGTCTCTACATGTCAGCCCTGTGATAGACTGGTTACCTGTCTGTCTCTACATGTCAGCCCTGTGATAGACTGGTCACCTGTCTCTCTCTACATGTCAGCCCTGTGATAGACTGGTTACCTGTCTGTCTCTACATGTCTCCCTGTGATAGACTGGTTACGGGTCTGTCTCCACATGTCTCCATGTGATAGACTGGTTACCTGTCTGTCTCTACATGTCAGCCCTATGATAGACTGGTTACCTGTCTGTCTCTACATGTCAGCCCTGTGATAGACTGGTTACCTGTCTGTCTGTACATGTCTCCCTGTGATAGACTGGTTACCTGTCTGTCTCTACATGTCTCCCTGTGATAGACTGGTTACCTGTCTGTCTCTACATGTCAGCTCTGTGATAGACTGGTTACCTGTCTGTCTCTACATGTCTCCCTGTGATAGACTGGTTACCTGTCTGTCTCTACATGTCTCCCTGTGATAGACTGGTCACCTGTCTGTCTCTACATGTCTCCCTGTGATAGACTGGTTACCTGTCTGTCTTTACATGTCTCCCTGTGATAGACTGGTTACCTGTCTGTCTCTACATGTCTCCCTGTGATAGACTGGTTACCTGTCTGTCTTTACATGTCTCCCTGTGATAGACTGGTTACCTGTCTGTCTCTACATGTCTCCCTGTGATAGACTGGTTACCTGTCTGTCTCTAAATGTCGGCCCCGTGATAGACTGGTTACCTGTCTGTCTCTACATGTCTCCCTGTGATAGACTGGTTACCTGTCTGTCTCTACATGTCCCCCTGTGAAAGACTGGTTACCTGTCGGTCTCTACATGTCTCCCTGTGATAGACTGGTTACCTGTCTGTCTCTACATGTCTCCCTGTGATAGACTGGTTACCTGTCTGTCTCTACATGTCCCCCTGTGATAGACTGGTTACCTGTCTGTCTCTACATGTCTCCCTGTGATAGACTGGTCACCTGTCTCTCTCTACATATCAGCCCTGTGATAGACTGGTCACCTGTCTGTCTCTACATGTCAGCCCTGTGATAGACTGGTTACCTGTCTGTCTCTACATGTCTCCCTGTGATAGACTGGTTACCTGTCTGTCTCTAAATGTCGGCCCCGTGATAGACTGGTTACCTGTCTGTCTCTACATGTCTCCCTGTGATAGACTGGTTACCTGTCTGTCTCTACATGTCTCCCTGTGATAGACTGGTTACCTGTCTGTCTCTACATGTCCCCCTGTGAAAGACTGGTTACCTGTCGGTCTCTACATGTCTCCCTGTGATAGACTGGTTACCTGTCTGTCTCTACATGTCTCCCTGTGATAGACTGGTTACCTGTCTGTCTCTACATGTCCCCCTGTGATAGACTGATTACCTGTCTGTCTCTACATGTCTCCCTGTGATAGACTGGTCACCTGTCTGTCTCTACATGTCTCCCTGTGATAGACTGGTTACCTGTCTGTCTCTACATGTCTCCCTGTGATAGACTGGTTACCTGTCTGTCTCTACATGTCCCCCTGTGATAGACTGGTTACCTGTCTGTCTCTACATGTCTCCATGTGATAGACTGGTTACCTGTCTGTCTCTACATGTCTCCCTGTGATAGACTGGTTAACTGTCTGTCTCTACATGTCCCCCTGTGATAGACTGGTTACCTGTCTGTCTCTACATGTCTCCCTGTGATAGACTGGTTACCTGTCTGTCTCTACATGTCGGCCCCGTGATAGACTGGTTACCTGTCTGTCTCTACATGTCTCCCTGTGATAGACTGGTTACCTGTCTGTCTCTACATGTCTCCCTGTGATAGACTGGTTACCTGTCTGTCTCTACATGTCCCCCTGTGATAGACTGGTTACCTGTCGGTCTCTACATGTCTCCCTGTGATAGACTGGTTACCTGTCTGTCTCCACATGTCTCCATGTGATAGATTGGTTACCTGTCTGTCTCTACATGTCAGCCCTGTGATAGACTGGTTACCTGTCTGTCTCTACATGTCTCCCTGTGATAGACTGGTCACCTGTCTGTCTCTACATGTCTCCCTGTGATAGACTGGTTACCTGTCTGTCTCTACATGTCTCCCTGTGATAGATTGGTTACCTGTCTGTCTCTACATGTCAGCCCTGTGATAGACTGGTTACCTGTCTGTCTCTACATGTCTCCCTGTGATAGACTGGTTACCTGTCTGTCTCTACATGTCTCCCTGTGATAGACTGGTCACCTGTCTGTCTCTACATGTCTCCCTGTGATAGACTGGTTACCTGTCTGTCTTTACATGTCTCCCTGTGATAGACTGGTTACCTGTCTGTCTCTACATGTCTCCCTGTGATAGACTGGTTACCTGTCTGTCTCTACATGTCTCCCTGTGATAGACTGGTTACCTGTCTGTCTCTACATGTCCCCCTGTGATAGACTGGTTACCTGTCTGTCTCTACATGTCTCCCTGTGATAGACTGGTTACCTGTCTGTCACTACATGTCCCCCTGTGATAGACTGGTTACCTGTCTGTCTCTACATGTACCCCTGTGATAGACTGGTTACCTGTCTGTCTCTACATGTCGGCCCCATGATAGACTGGTTACCTGTCTGTCTCTACATGTCTCCCTGTGATAGACTGGTTACCTGTCTGTCTCTACATGTCTCCCTGTGATAGACTGGTTACCTGTCTGTCTCTACATGTCGGCCCTGTGATAGACTGGTTACCTGTCTGTCTCTACATGTCGGCCCTGTGATAGACTGGTTACCTGTCTGTCTCTACATGTCAGCCCTGTGATAGACTGGTTGCCTGTCTGTCTCTACATGTCAGCCCTGTGATAGACTGGTTACCTGTCTGTCTCTACATGTCTCCCTGTGATAGACTGGTTACCTGTCTGTCTCTACATGTCTCCCTGTGATAGACTGGTTACCTGTCTGTCTCTACATGTCAGCCCTGTGATAGACTGGTCACCTGTCTGTCTCTACATGTCAGCCCTGTGATAGACTGGTTACCTGTCTGTCTCTACATGTCAGCCCTGTGATAGACTGGTCACCTGTCTCTCTCTACATGTCAGCCCTGTGATAGACTGGTTACCTGTCTGTCTCTACATGTCTCCCTGTGATAGACTGGTTACGGGTCTGTCTCCACATGTCTCCATGTGATAGACTGGTTACCTGTCTGTCTCTACATGTCAGCCCTATGATAGACTGGTTACCTGTCTGTCTCTACATGTCAGCCCTGTGATAGACTGGTTACCTGTCTGTCTGTACATGTCTCCCTGTGATAGACTGGTTACCTGTCTGTCTCTACATGTCTCCCTGTGATAGACTGGTTACCTGTCTGTCTCTACATGTCAGCTCTGTGATAGACTGGTTACCTGTCTGTCTCTACATGTCTCCCTGTGATAGACTGGTTACCTGTCTGTCTCTACATGTCTCCCTGTGATAGACTGGTCACCTGTCTGTCTCTACATGTCTCCCTGTGATAGACTGGTTACCTGTCTGTCTTTACATGTCTCCCTGTGATAGACTGGTTACCTGTCTGTCTCTACATGTCTCCCTGTGATAGACTGGTTACCTGTCTGTCTTTACATGTCTCCCTGTGATAGACTGGTTACCTGTCTGTCTCTACATGTCCCCCTGTGATAGACTGGTTACCTGTCTGTCTCTACATGTCTCCCTGTGATAGACTGGTTACCTGTCTGTCACTACATGTCCCCCTGTGATAGACTGGTTACCTGTCTGTCTCTACATGTACCCCTGTGATAGACTGGTTACCTGTCTGTCTCTACATGTCGGCCCCATGATAGACTGGTTACCTGTCTGTCTCTACATGTCTCCCTGTGATAGACTGGTTACCTGTCTGTCTCTACATGTCTCCCTGTGATAGACTGGTTACCTGTCTGTCTCTACATGTCGGCCCTGTGATAGACTGGTTACCTGTCTGTCTCTACATGTCGGCCCTGTGATAGACTGGTTACCTGTCTGTCTCTACATGTCAGCCCTGTGATAGACTGGTTGCCTGTCTGTCTCTACATGTCAGCCCTGTGATAGACTGGTTACCTGTCTGTCTCTACATGTCTCCCTGTGATAGACTGGTTACCTGTCTGTCTCTACATGTCTCCCTGTGATAGACTGGTTACCTGTCTGTCTCTACATGTCAGCCCTGTGATAGACTGGTCACCTGTCTGTCTCTACATGTCAGCCCTGTGATAGACTGGTTACCTGTCTGTCTCTACATGTCAGCCCTGTGATAGACTGGTCACCTGTCTCTCTCTACATGTCAGCCCTGTGATAGACTGGTTACCTGTCTGTCTCTACATGTCTCCCTGTGATAGACTGGTTACGGGTCTGTCTCCACATGTCTCCATGTGATAGACTGGTTACCTGTCTGTCTTTACATGTCTCCCTGTGATAGACTGGTTACCTGTCTCTCTCTACATGTCTCCCTGTGATAGACTGGTTACCTGTCTGTCTCTACATGTCTCCCTGTGATAGACTGGTTACCTGTCTGTCTTTACATGTCTCCCTGTGATAGACTGGTTACCTGTCTCTCTCTACATGTCTCCCTGTGATAGACTGGTTACCTGTCTGTCTCTACATGTCTCCCTGTGATAGACTGGTTACCTGTCTGTCTCTACATGTCTCCCTGTGATAGACTGGTTACCTGTCTGTCTCTACATGTCCCCCTGTGAAAGACTGGTTACCTGTCGGTCTCTACATGTCTCCCTGTGATAGACTGGTTACCTGTCTGTCTCTACATGTCTCCCTGTGATAGACTGGTTACCTGTCTGTCTCTACATGTCCCCCTGTGATAGACTGATTACCTGTCTGTCTCTACATGTCTCCCTGTGATAGACTGGTCACCTGTCTGTCTCTACATGTCTCCCTGTGATAGACTGGTTACCTGTCTGTCTCTACATGTCTCCCTGTGATAGACTGGTTACCTGTCTGTCTCTACATGTCCCCCTGTGATAGACTGGTTACCTGTCTGTCTCTACATGTCTCCATGTGATAGACTGGTTACCTGTCTGTCTCTACATGTCTCCCTGTGATAGACTGGTTAACTGTCTGTCTCTACATGTCCCCCTGTGATAGACTGGTTACCTGTCTGTCTCTACATGTCTCCCTGTGATAGACTGGTTACCTGTCTGTCTCTACATGTCGGCCCCGTGATAGACTGGTTACCTGTCTGTCTCTACATGTCTCCCTGTGATAGACTGGTTACCTGTCTGTCTCTACATGTCTCCCTGTGATAGACTGGTTACCTGTCTGTCTCTACATGTCCCCCTGTGATAGACTGGTTACCTGTCGGTCTCTACATGTCTCCCTGTGATAGACTGGTTACCTGTCTGTCTCCACATGTCTCCATGTGATAGATTGGTTACCTGTCTGTCTCTACATGTCAGCCCTGTGATAGACTGGTTACCTGTCTGTCTCTACATGTCTCCCTGTGATAGACTGGTCACCTGTCTGTCTCTACATGTCTCCCTGTGATAGACTGGTTACCTGTCTGTCTCTACATGTCTCCCTGTGATAGATTGGTTACCTGTCTGTCTCTACATGTCAGCCCTGTGATAGACTGGTTACCTGTCTGTCTCTACATGTCTCCCTGTGATAGACTGGTTACCTGTCTGTCTCTACATGTCTCCCTGTGATAGACTGGTCACCTGTCTGTCTCTACATGTCTCCCTGTGATAGACTGGTTACCTGTCTGTCTTTACATGTCTCCCTGTGATAGACTGGTTACCTGTCTGTCTCTACATGTCTCCCTGTGATAGACTGGTTACCTGTCTGTCTCTACATGTCTCCCTGTGATAGACTGGTTACCTGTCTGTCTCTACATGTCCCCCTGTGATAGACTGGTTACCTGTCTGTCTCTACATGTCTCCCTGTGATAGACTGGTTACCTGTCTGTCACTACATGTCCCCCTGTGATAGACTGGTTACCTGTCTGTCTCTACATGTACCCCTGTGATAGACTGGTTACCTGTCTGTCTCTACATGTCGGCCCCATGATAGACTGGTTACCTGTCTGTCTCTACATGTCTCCCTGTGATAGACTGGTTACCTGTCTGTCTCTACATGTCTCCCTGTGATAGACTGGTTACCTGTCTGTCTCTACATGTCGGCCCTGTGATAGACTGGTTACCTGTCTGTCTCTACATGTCGGCCCTGTGATAGACTGGTTACCTGTCTGTCTCTACATGTCAGCCCTGTGATAGACTGGTTGCCTGTCTGTCTCTACATGTCAGCCCTGTGATAGACTGGTTACCTGTCTGTCTCTACATGTCTCCCTGTGATAGACTGGTTACCTGTCTGTCTCTACATGTCTCCCTGTGATAGACTGGTTACCTGTCTGTCTCTACATGTCAGCCCTGTGATAGACTGGTCACCTGTCTGTCTCTACATGTCAGCCCTGTGATAGACTGGTTACCTGTCTGTCTCTACATGTCAGCCCTGTGATAGACTGGTCACCTGTCTCTCTCTACATGTCAGCCCTGTGATAGACTGGTTACCTGTCTGTCTCTACATGTCTCCCTGTGATAGACTGGTTACGGGTCTGTCTCCACATGTCTCCATGTGATAGACTGGTTACCTGTCTGTCTCTACATGTCAGCCCTATGATAGACTGGTTACCTGTCTGTCTCTACATGTCAGCCCTGTGATAGACTGGTTACCTGTCTGTCTGTACATGTCTCCCTGTGATAGACTGGTTACCTGTCTGTCTCTACATGTCTCCCTGTGATAGACTGGTTACCTGTCTGTCTCTACATGTCAGCTCTGTGATAGACTGGTTACCTGTCTGTCTCTACATGTCTCCCTGTGATAGACTGGTTACCTGTCTGTCTCTACATGTCTCCCTGTGATAGACTGGTCACCTGTCTGTCTCTACATGTCTCCCTGTGATAGACTGGTTACCTGTCTGTCTTTACATGTCTCCCTGTGATAGACTGGTTACCTGTCTGTCTCTACATGTCTCCCTGTGATAGACTGGTTACCTGTCTGTCTTTACATGTCTCCCTGTGATAGACTGGTTACCTGTCTGTCTCTACATGTCCCCCTGTGATAGACTGGTTACCTGTCTGTCTCTACATGTCTCCCTGTGATAGACTGGTTACCTGTCTGTCACTACATGTCCCCCTGTGATAGACTGGTTACCTGTCTGTCTCTACATGTACCCCTGTGATAGACTGGTTACCTGTCTGTCTCTACATGTCGGCCCCATGATAGACTGGTTACCTGTCTGTCTCTACATGTCTCCCTGTGATAGACTGGTTACCTGTCTGTCTCTACATGTCTCCCTGTGATAGACTGGTTACCTGTCTGTCTCTACATGTCGGCCCTGTGATAGACTGGTTACCTGTCTGTCTCTACATGTCGGCCCTGTGATAGACTGGTTACCTGTCTGTCTCTACATGTCAGCCCTGTGATAGACTGGTTGCCTGTCTGTCTCTACATGTCAGCCCTGTGATAGACTGGTTACCTGTCTGTCTCTACATGTCTCCCTGTGATAGACTGGTTACCTGTCTGTCTCTACATGTCTCCCTGTGATAGACTGGTTACCTGTCTGTCTCTACATGTCAGCCCTGTGATAGACTGGTCACCTGTCTGTCTCTACATGTCAGCCCTGTGATAGACTGGTTACCTGTCTGTCTCTACATGTCAGCCCTGTGATAGACTGGTCACCTGTCTCTCTCTACATGTCAGCCCTGTGATAGACTGGTTACCTGTCTGTCTCTACATGTCTCCCTGTGATAGACTGGTTACGGGTCTGTCTCCACATGTCTCCATGTGATAGACTGGTTACCTGTCTGTCTTTACATGTCTCCCTGTGATAGACTGGTTACCTGTCTCTCTCTACATGTCTCCCTGTGATAGACTGGTTACCTGTCTGTCTCTACATGTCTCCCTGTGATAGACTGGTTACCTGTCTGTCTTTACATGTCTCCCTGTGATAGACTGGTTACCTGTCTCTCTCTACATGTCTCCCTGTGATAGACTGGTTACCTGTCTGTCTCTACATGTCTCCCTGTGATAGACTGGTTACCTGTCTGTCTCTACATGTCCCCCTGTGATAGACTGGTTACCTGTCTGTCTCTACATGTCAGCCCTGTGATAGACTGGTTACCTGTCTGTCTGTACATGTCTCCCTGTGATAGACTGGTTACCTGTCTGTCTCTACATGTCTCCCTGTGATAGACTGGTTACCTGTCTGTCTCTACATGTCAGCCCTGTGATAGACTGGTTACCTGTCTGTCTCTACATGTCTCCCTGTGATAGACTGGTTACCTGTCTGTCTCTACATGTCTCCCTGTGATAGACTGGTCACCTGTCTGTCTCTACATGTCTCCCTGTGATAGACTGGTTACCTGTCTGTCTTTACATGTCTCCCTGTGATAGACTGGTTACCTGTCTGTCTCTACATGTCTCCCTGTGATAGACTGGTTACCTGTCTGTCTCTACATGTCTCCCTGTGATAGACTGGTTACCTGTCTGTCTCTACATGTCCCCCTGTGATAGACTGGTTACCTGTCTGTCTCTACATGTCTCCCTGTGATAGACTGGTTACCTGTCTGTCTCTACATGTCTCCCTGTGATAGACTGGTTACCTGTCTGTCTCTACATGTCCCCCTGTGATAGACTGGTTACCTGTCTGTCTCTACATGTCTCCCTGTGATAGACTGGTTACCTGTCTGTCTCTACATGTCGGCCCCATGATAGACTGGTTACCTGTCTGTCTCTACATGTCTCCCTGTGATAGACTGGTTACCTGTCTGTCTCTACATGTCTCCCTGTGATAGACTGGTTACCTGTCTGTCTCTACATGTCGGCCCTGTGATAGACTGGTTACCTGTCTGTCTCTACATGTCAGCCCTGTGATAGACTGGTTGCCTGTCTGTCTCTACATGTCAGCCCTGTGATAGACTGGTTACCTGTCTGTCTCTACATGTCTCCCTGTGATAGACTGGTTACCTGTCTGTCTCTACATGTCTCCCTGTGATAGACTGGTTACCTGTCTGTCTCTACATGTCAGCCCTGTGATAGACTGGTTACCTGTCTGTCTCTACATGTCTCCCTGTGATAGACTGGTTACCTGTCTGTCTCTAAATGTCGGCCCCGTGATAGACTGGTTACCTGTCTGTCTCTACATGTCTCCCTGTGATAGACTGGTTACCTGTCTGTCTCTACATGTCTCCCTGTGATAGACTGGTTACCTGTCTGTCTCTACATGTCTCCCTGTGATAGACTGGTTACCTGTCTGTCTCTACATGTCTCCCTGTGATAGACTGGTTACCTGTCTGTCTCTACATGTCCCCCTGTGATAGACTGGTTACCTGTCTGTCTCTACATGTCTCCCTGTGATAGACTGGTCACCTGTCTGTCTCTACATGTCTCCCTGTGATAGACTGGTTACCTGTCTGTCTTTACATGTCTCCCTGTGATAGACTGGTTACCTGTCTGTCTCTCCATGTCTCCCTGTGATAGACTGGTTACCTGTCTGTCTCTACATGTCTCCCTGTGATAGACTGGTTACCTGTCTGTCTCTACATGTCCCCCTGTGATAGACTGGTTACCTGTCTGTCTCTACATGTCTCCCTGTGATAGACTGGTTAACTGTCTGTCTCTACATGTCCCCCTGTGATAGACTGGTTACCTGTCTGTCTCTACATGTCTCCCTGTGATAGACTGGTTACCTGTCTGTCTCTACATGTCAGCCCTGTGATAGACTGGTTACCTGTCTGTCTCTACATGTCTCCCTGTGATAGACTGGTTACCTGTCTGTCTCTACATGTCTCCCTGTGATAGACTGGTTACCTGTCTGTCTCTACATGTCAGCCCTGTGATAGACTGGTTACCTGTCTGTCTCTACATGTCTCCCTGTGATAGACTGGTTACCTGTCTGTCTCTAAATGTCGGCCCCGTGATAGACTGGTTACCTGTCTGTCTCTACATGTCTCCCTGTGATAGACTGGTTACCTGTCTGTCTCTACATGTCTCCCTGTGATAGACTGGTTACCTGTCTGTCTCTACATGTCCCCCTGTGAAAGACTGGTTACCTGTCGGTCTCTACATGTCTCCCTGTGATAGACTGGTTACCTGTCTGTCTCTACATGTCTCCCTGTGATAGACTGGTTACCTGTCTGTCTCTACATGTCCCCCTGTGATAGACTGGTTACCTGTCTGTCTCTACATGTCTCCCTGTGATAGACTGGTCACCTGTCTGTCTCTACATGTCTCCCTGTGATAGACTGGTTACCTGTCTGTCTTTACATGTCTCCCTGTGATAGACTGGTTACCTGTCTGTCTCTCCATGTCTCCCTGTGATAGACTGGTTACCTGTCTGTCTCTACATGTCTCCCTGTGATAGACTGGTTACCTGTCTGTCTCTACATGTCCCCCTGTGATAGACTGGTTACCTGTCTGTCTCTACATGTCTCCCTGTGATAGACTGGTTAACTGTCTGTCTCTACATGTCCCCCTGTGATAGACTGGTTACCTGTCTGTCTCTACATGTCTCCCTGTGATAGACTGGTTACCTGTCTGTCTCTACATGTCTCCCTGTGATAGACTGGTTACCTGTCTGTCTCTACATGTCCCCCTGTGATAGACTGGTTACCTGTCTGTCTCTACATGTCTCCATGTGATAGACTGGTTACCTGTCTGTCTCTACATGTCTCCCTGTGATAGACTGGTTAACTGTCTGTCTCTACATGTCCCCCTGTGATAGACTGGTTACCTGTCTGTCTCTACATGTCTCCCTGTGATAGACTGGTTACCTGTCTGTCTCTACATGTCGGCCCCGTGATAGACTGGTTACCTGTCTGTCTCTACATGTCTCCCTGTGATAGACTGGTTACCTGTCTGTCTCTACATGTCTCCCTGTGATAGACTGGTTACCTGTCTGTCTCTACATGTCCCCCTGTGATAGACTGGTTACCTGTCGGTCTCTACATGTCTCCCTGTGATAGACTGGTTACCTGTCTGTCTCCACATGTCTCCATGTGATAGACTGGTTACCTGTCTGTCTCTACATGTCAGCCCTATGATAGACTGGTTACCTGTCTGTCTCTACATGTCAGCCCTGTGATAGACTGGTTACCTGTCTGTCTCTACATGTCAGCCCTGTGATAGACTGGTTACCTGTCTGTCTGTACATGTCTCCCTGTGATAGACTGGTTACCTGTCTGTCTCTACATGTCTCCCTGTGATAGACTGGTTACCTGTCTGTCTCTACATGTCAGCCCTGTGATAGACTGGTTACCTGTCTGTCTCTACATGTCTCCCTGTGATAGACTGGTTACCTGTCTGTCTCTCCATGTCTCCCTGTGATAGACTGGTCACCTGTCTGTCTCTACATGTCTCCCTGTGATAGACTGGTTACCTGTCTGTCTTTACATGTCTCCCTGTGATAGACTGGTTACCTGTCTGTCTCTACATGTCTCCCTGTGATAGACTGGTTACCTGTCTGTCTCTACATGTCTCCCTGTGATAGACTGGTTACCTGTCTATCTCTACATGTCCCCCTGTGATAGACTGGTTACCTGTCTGTCTCTACATGTCTCCCTGTGATAGACTGGTTACCTGTCTGTCTCTACATGTCTCCCTGTGATAGACTGGTTACCTGTCTGTGTCTACATGTCCCCCTGTGATAGACTGGTTACCTGTCTGTCTCTACATGTCTCCCTGTGATAGACTGGTTACCTGTCTGTCTCTACATGTCGGCCCCATGATAGACTGGTTACCTGTCTGTCTCTACATGTCTCCCTGTGATAGACTGGTTACCTGTCTGTCTCTACATGTCTCCCTGTGATAGATTGGTTACCTGTCTGTCTCTACATGTCGGCCCTGTGATAGACTGGTTACCTGTCTGTCTCTACATGTCAGCCCTGTGATAGACTGGTTGCCTGTCTGTCTCTACATGTCTCCCTGTGATAGACTGGTTACCTGTCTGTCTCTACATGTCTCCCTGTGATAGACTGGTTACCTGTCTGTCTCTACATGTCAGCCCTGTGATAGACTGGTTACCTGTCTGTCTCTACATGTCTCCCTGTGATAGACTGGTTACCTGTCTGTCTCTACATGTCTCCCTGTGATAGACTGGTCACCTGTCTGTCTCTACATGTCTCCCTGTGATAGACTGGTTACCTGTCTGTCTTTACATGTCTCCCTGTGATAGACTGGTTACCTGTCTGTCTCTACATGTCTCCCTGTGATAGACTGGTTACCTGTCTGTCTCTACATGTCTCCCTGTGATAGACTGGTTACCTGTCTGTCTCTACATGTCCCCCTGTGATAGACTGGTTACCTGTCTGTCTCTACATGTCTCCCTGTGATAGACTGGTTACCTGTCTGTCTCTACATGTCCCCCTGTGATAGACTGGTTACCTGTCGGTCTCTACATGTCTCGCTGTGATAGACTGGTTACCTGTCTGTCTCTACATGTCTCCCTGTGATAGACTGGTTACCTGTCTGTCTCCACATGTCTCCATGTGATAGACTGGTTACCTGTCTGTCTCTACATGTCAGCCCTATGATAGACTGGTTACCTGTCTGTCTCTACATGTCAGCCCTGTGATAGACTGGTTACCTGTCTGTCTCTACATGTCAGCCCTGTGATAGACTGGTTACCTGTCTGTCTGTACATGTCTCCCTGTGATAGACTGGTTACATGTCTGTCTCTACATGTCTCCCTGTGATAGACTGGTTACCTGTCTGTCTCTACATGTCTCCCTGTGATAGACTGGTCACCTGTCTGTCTCTACATGTCTCCCTGTGATAGACTGGTTACCTGTCTGTCTTTACATGTCTCCCTGTGATAGACTGGTTACCTGTCTCTCTCTACATGTCTCCCTGTGATAGACTGGTTACCTGTCTGTCTCTACATGTCTCCCTGTGATAGACTGGTTACCTGTCTGTCTTTACATGTCTCCCTGTGATAGACTGGTTACCTGTCTCTCTCTACATGTCTCCCTGTGATAGACTGGTTACCTGTCTGTCTCTACATGTCTCCCTGTGATAGACTGGTTACATGTCTGTCTCTACATGTCCCCCTGTGATAGACTGGTTACCTGTCTGTCTCTACATGTCAGCCCTGTGATAGACTGGTTACCTGTCTGTCTGTACATGTCTCCCTGTGATAGACTGGTTACCTGTCTGTCTCTACATGTCTCCCTGTGATAGACTGGTTACCTGTCTGTCTCTACATGTCAGCCCTGTGATAGACTGGTTACCTGTCTGTCTCTACATGTCTCCCTGTGATAGACTGGTTACCTGTCTGTCTCTACATGTCTCCCTGTGATAGACTGGTCACCTGTCTGTCTCTACATGTCTCCCTGTGATAGACTGGTTACCTGTCTGTCTTTACATGTCAGCCCTGTGATAGACTGGTTACCTGTCTGTCTCTACATGTCTCCCTGTGATAGACTGGTTACCTGTCTGTCTCTACATGTCTCCCTGTGATAGACTGGTTACCTGTCTGTCTCTACATGTCCCCCTGTGATAGACTGGTTACCTGTCTGTCTCTACATGTCTCCCTGTGATAGACTGGTTACCTGTCTGTCTCTACATGTCTCCCTGTGATAGACTGGTTACCTGTCTGTCTCTACATGTCCCCCTGTGATAGACTGGTTACCTGTCTGTCTATACATGTCTCCCTGTGATAGACTGGTTACCTGTCTGTCTCTACATGTCCCCCTGTGATAGACTGGTTACCTGTCTGTCTCTACATGTCTCCCTGTGATAGACTGGTTACCTGTCTGTCTCTACATGTCGGCCCCATGATAGACTGGTTACCTGTCTGTCTCTACATGTCTCCCTGTGATAGACTGGTTACCTGTCTGTCTCTACATGTCTCCCTGTGATAGACTGGTTACCTGTCTGTCTCTACATGTCTCCCTGTGATAGACTGGTTACCTGTCTGTCTCTACATGTCGGCCCTGTGATAGACTGGTTACCTGTCTGTCTCTACATGTCCCCCTGTGATAGACTGGTTACCTGTCTGTCTCTACATGTCTCCCTGTGATAGACTGGTTACCTGTCTGTCTCTACATGTCCCCCTGTGATAGACTGGTTACCTGTCTGTCTCTACATGTCTCCCTGTGATAGACTGGTTACCTGTCTGTCTCTACATGTCTCCCTGTGATAGACTGGTTACCTGTCTGTCTCTACATGTCGGCCCTGTGATAGACTGGTTACCTGTCTGTCTCTACATGTCCCCCTGTGATAGACTGGTTACCTGTCTGTCTCTACATGTCTCCCTGTGATAGACTGGTTACCTGTCTGTCTCTACATGTCCCCCTGTGATAGACTGGTTACCTGTCTGTCTCTACATGTCTCCCTGTGATAGACTGGTTACCTGTCTGTCTCTACATGTCTCCCTGTGATAGACTGGTTACCTGTCTGTCTCTACATGTCCCCCTGTGATAGACTGGTTACCTGTCTGTCTCTACATGTCTCCCTGTGATAGACTGGTTACCTGTCTGTCTCTACATGTCCCCCTGTGATAGACTGGTTACCTGTCTGTCTCTACATGTCTCCCTGTGATAGACTGGTTACCTGTCTGTCTCTACATGTCGGCCCCATGATAGACTGGTTACCTGTCTGTCTCTACATGTCTCCCTGTGATAGACTGGTTACCTGTCTGTCTCTACATGTCTCCCTGTGATAGACTGGTTACCTGTCTGTCTCTACATGTCTCCCTGTGATAGACTGGTTACCTGTCTGTCTCTACATGTCGGCCCTGTGATAGACTGGTTACCTGTCTGTCTCTACATGTCCCCCTGTGATAGACTGGTTACCTGTCTGTCTCTACATGTCTCCCTGTGATAGACTGGTTACCTGTCTGTCTCTACATGTCGGCCCCATGATAGACTGGCTACCTGTCTGTCTCTACATGTCTCCCTGTGATAGACTGGTTACCTGTCTGTCTCTACATGTCTCCCTGTGATAGACTGGTTACCTGTCTGTCTCTACATGTCGGCCCTGTGATAGACTGGTTACCTGTCTGTCTCTACATGTCAGCCCTGTGATAGACTGGTTGCCTGTCTGTCTCTACATGTCAGCCCTGTGATAGACTGGTTACCTGTCTGTCTCTACATGTCTCCCTGTGATAGACTGGTTACCTGTCTGTCTCTACATGTCTCCCTGTGATAGACTGGTTACCTGTCTGTCTCTACATGTCAGCCCTGTGATAGACTGGTCACCTGTCTGTCTCTACATGTCAGCCCTATGATAGACTGGTTACCTGTCTGTCTCTACATGTCAGCCCTGTGATAGACTGGTTACCTGTCTGTCTCTACATGTCCCCCTGTGATAGACTGGTTACCTGTCGGTCTCTACATGTCTCCCTGTGATAGACTGGTTACCTGTCTGTCTCTACATGTCTCCCTGTGATAGACTGGTT
Source organism: Eutrigla gurnardus (assembly GCF_963514095.1). Lineage (NCBI taxonomy): Eukaryota > Metazoa > Chordata > Actinopteri > Perciformes > Triglidae > Eutrigla > Eutrigla gurnardus. The sequence goes on along the minus strand of NW_028155325.1, from coordinate 12,229 downwards.
ACCTGTCTGTCTCCACATGTCTCCATGTGATAGACTGGTTACCTGTCTGTCTCTACATGTCAGCCCTATGATAGACTGGTTACCTGTCTGTCTCTACATGTCAGCCCTGTGATAGACTGGTTACCTGTCTGTCTCTACATGTCAGCCCTGTGATAGACTGGTTACCTGTCTGTCTGTACATGTCTCCCTGTGATAGACTGGTTACCTGTCTGTCTCTACATGTCTCCCTGTGATAGACTGGTTACCTGTCTGTCTTTACATGTCTCCCTGTGATAGACTGGTTACCTGTCTGTCTCTACATGTCTCCCTGTGATAGACTGGTTACCTGTCTGTCTCTACATGTCTCCCTGTGATAGACTGGTTACCTGTCTGTCTCTACATGTCCCCCTGTGATAGACTGGTTACCTGTCTGTCTCTACATGTCAGCCCTGTGATAGACTGGTTACCTGTCTGTCTCTACATGTCAGCCCTGTGATAGACTGGTTACCTGTCTGTCTGTACATGTCTCCCTGTGATAGACTGGTTACCTGTCTGTCTCTACATGTCTCCCTGTGATAGACTGGTTACCTGTCTGTCTTTACATGTCTCCCTGTGATAGACTGGTTACCTGTCTGTCTCTACATGTCTCCCTGTGATAGACTGGTTACCTGTCTGTCTCTACATGTCTCCCTGTGATAGACTGGTTACCTGTCTGTCTCTACATGTCCCCCTGTGATAGACTGGTTACCTGTCTGTCTCTACATGTCAGCCCTGTGATAGACTGGTTACCTGTCTGTCTGTACATGTCTCCCTGTGATAGACTGGTTACCTGTCTGTCTCTACATGTCTCCCTGTGATAGACTGGTTACCTGTCTGTCTCTACATGTCAGCCCTGTGATAGACTGGTTACCTGTCTGTCTCTAAATGTCAGCCCTGTGATAGACTGGTTACCTGTCTGTCTGTACATGTCTCCCTGTGATAGACTGGTTACCTGTCTGTCTCTACATGTCTCCCTGTGATAGACTGGTTACCTGTCTGTCTCTACATGTCTCCCTGTGATAGACTGGTCACCTGTCTGTCTCTACATGTCTCCCTGTGATAGACTGGTTACCTGTCTGTCTTTACATGTCTCCCTGTGATAGACTGGTTACCTGTCTGTCTCTACATGTCTCCCTGTGATAGACTGGTTACCTGTCTGTCTCTACATGTCTCCCTGTGATAGACTGGTTACCTGTCTGTCTCTACATGTCCCCCTGTGATAGACTGGTTACCTGTCTGTCTCTACATGTCTCCCTGTGATAGACTGGTTACCTGTCTGTCTCTACATGTCTCCCTGTGATAGACTGGTTACCTGTCTGTCTCTACATGTCCCCCTGTGATAGACTGGTTACCTGTCTGTCTCTACATGTCTCCCTGTGATAGACTGGTTACCTGTCTGTCTCTACATGTCGGCCCCATGATAGACTGGTTACCTGTCTGTCTCTACATGTCTCCCTGTGATAGACTGGTTACCTGTCTGTCTCTACATGTCTCCCTGTGATAGACTGGTTACCTGTCTGTCTCTACATGTCGGCCCTGTGATAGACTGGTTACCTGTCTGTCTCTACATGTCAGCCCTGTGATAGACTGGTTGCCTGTCTGTCTCTACATGTCAGCCCTGTGATAGACTGGTTACCTGTCTGTCTCTACATGTCTCCCTGTGATAGACTGGTTACCTGTCTGTCTCTACATGTCTCCCTGTGATAGACTGGTTACCTGTCTGTCTCTACATGTCAGCCCTGTGATAGACTGGTCACCTGTCTGTCTCTACATGTCAGCCCTATGATAGACTGGTTACCTGTCTGTCTCTACATGTCTCCCTGTGATAGACTGGTTACCTGTCTGTCTCTACATGTCCCCCTGTGATAGACTGGTTACCTGTCGGTCTCTACATGTCTCCCTGTGATAGACTGGTTACCTGTCTGTCTCTACATGTCTCCCTGTGATAGACTGGTTACCTGTCTGTCTCCACATGTCTCCATGTGATAGACTGGTTACCTGTCTGTCTCTACATGTCAGCCCTATGATAGACTGGTTACCTGTCTGTCTCTACATGTCAGCCCTGTGATAGACTGGTTACCTGTCTGTCTCTACATGTCAGCCCTGTGATAGACTGGTCACCTGTCTGTCTGTACATGTCTCCATGTGATAGACTGGTTACGTGTCTGTCTCCACATGTCTCCATGTGATAGACTGGTTACCTGTCTGTCTCTACATGTCAGCCCTATGATAGACTGGTTACCTGTCTGTCTCTACATGTCTCCCTGTGATAGACTGGTTACCTGTCTGTCTCTACATGTCAGCCCTGTGATAGACTGGTTACCTGTCTGTCTCTACATGTCAGCCCTGTGATAGACTGGTTACCTGTCTGTCTCTACATGTCTCCCTGTGATAGACTGGTTACCTGTCTGTCTCTACATGTCTCCCTGTGATAGACTGGTTACCTGTCTGTCTCTACATGTCCCCCTGTGATAGACTGGTTACCTGTCTGTCTCTACATGTCTCCCTGTGATAGACTGGTTACCTGTCTGTCTCTACATGTCTCCCTGTGATAGACTGGTTACCTGTCTGTCTCTACATGTCCCCCTTGATAGACTGGTTACCTGTCTGTCTCTACATGTCTCCCTGTGATAGACTGGTTACCTGTCTGTCTCTACATGTCGGCCCCATGATAGACTGGTTACCTGTCTGTCTCTACATGTCTCCCTGTGATAGACTGGTTACCTGTCTGTCTCTACATGTCTCCCTGTGATAGACTGGTTACCTGTCTGTCTCTACATGTCGGCCCTGTGATAGACTGGTTACCTGTCTGTCTCTACATGTCAGCCCTGTGATAGACTGGTTGCCTGTCTGTCTCTACATGTCAGCCCTGTGATAGACTGGTTACCTGTCTGTCTCTACATGTCTCCCTGTGATAGACTGGTTACCTGTCTGTCTCTACATGTCTCCCTGTGATAGACTGGTTACCTGTCTGTCTCTACATGTCAGCCCTGTGATAGACTGGTCACCTGTCTGTCTCTACATGTCAGCCTATGATAGACTGGTTACCTGTCTGTCTCTACATGTCAGCCCTGTGATAGACTGGTTACCTGTCTGTCTCTACATGTCCCCCTGTGATAGACTGGTTACCTGTCGGTCTCTACATGTCTCCCTGTGATAGACTGGTTACCTGTCTGTCTCTACATGTCTCCCTGTGATAGACTGGTTACCTGTCTGTCTCTACATGTCAGCCCTGTGATAGACTGGTTACCTGTCTGTCTCTACATGTCTCCCTGTGATAGACTGGTTACCTGTCTGTCTCTACATGTCTCCCTGTGATAGACTGGTTACCTGTCTGTCTCTACATGTCTCCCTGTGATAGACTGGTCACCTGTCTGTCTCTACATGTCTCCCTGTGATAGACTGGTTACCTGTCTGTCTTTACATGTCTCCCTGTGATAGACTGGTTACCTGTCTGTCTCTACATGTCTCCCTGTGATAGACTGGTTACCTGTCTGTCTCTACATGTCTCCCTGTGATAGACTGGTTACCTGTCTGTCTCTACATGTCCCCCTGTGATAGACTGGTTACCTGTCTGTCTCTACATGTCAGCCCTGTGACAGACTGGTTACCTGTCTGTCTGTACATGTCTCCCTGTGATAGACTGGTTACCTGTCTGTCTCTACATGTCTCCCTGTGATAGACTGGTTACCTGTCTGTCTCTACATGTCAGCCCTGTGATAGACTGGTTACCTGTCTGTCTCTACATGTCTCCCTGTGATAGACTGGTTACCTGTCTGTCTCTACATGTCTCCCTGTGATAGACTGGTCACCTGTCTGTCTCTACATGTCTCCCTGTGATAGACTGGTTACCTGTCTGTCTTTACATGTCTCCCTGTGATAGACTGGTTACCTGTCTGTCTCTACATGTCTCCCTGTGATAGACTGGTTACCTGTCTGTCTCTACATGTCTCCCTGTGATAGACTGGTTACCTGTCTGTCTCTACATGTCCCCTTGTGATAGACTGGTTACCTGTCTGTCTCTACATGTCTCCCTGTGATAGACTGGTTACCTGTCTGTCTCTACATGTCTCCCTGTCATAGACTGGTTACCTGTCTGTCTCTACATGTCCCCCTGTGATAGACTGGTTACCTGTCTGTCTCTACATGTCTCCCTGTGATAGACTGGTTACCTGTCTGTCTCTACATGTCGGCCCCATGATAGATTGGTTACCTGTCTGTCTCTACATGTCTCCCTGTGATAGACTGGTTACCTGTCTGTCTCTACATGTCTCCCTGTGATAGACTGGTTACCTGTCTGTCTCTACATGTCGGCCCTGTGATAGACTGGTTACCTGTCTGTCTCTACATGTCAGCCCTGTGATAGACTGGTTGCCTGTCTGTCTCTACATGTCAGCCCTGTGATAGACTGGTTACCTGTCTGTCTCTACATGTCTCCCTGTGATAGACTGGTTACCTGTCTGTCTCTACATGTCTCCCTGTGATAGACTGGTTACCTGTCTGTCTCTACATGTCAGCCCTGTGATAGACTGGTTACCTGTCTGTCTCTACATGTCTCCCTGTGATAGACTGGTTACCTGTCTGTCTCTAAATGTCGGCCCCGTGATAGACTGGTTACCTGTCTGTCTCTACATGTCAGCCCTGTGATAGACTGGTTGCCTGTCTGTCTCTACATGTCAGCCCTGTGATAGACTGGTTACCTGTCTGTCTCTACATGTCTCCCTGTGATAGACTGGTTACCTGTCTGTCTCTACATGTCTCCCTGTGATAGACTGGTTACCTGTCTGTCTCTACATGTCAGCCCTGTGATAGACTGGTCACCTGTCTGTCTCTACATGTCAGCCTATGATAGACTGGTTACCTGTCTGTCTCTACATGTCAGCCCTGTGATAGACTGGTTACCTGTCTGTCTCTACATGTCCCCCTGTGATAGACTGGTTACCTGTCGGTCTCTACATGTCTCCCTGTGATAGACTGGTTACCTGTCTGTCTCTACATGTCTCCCTGTGATAGACTGGTTACCTGTCTGTCTCTACATGTCAGCCCTGTGATAGACTGGTTACCTGTCTGTCTCTACATGTCTCCCTGTGATAGACTGGTTACCTGTCTGTCTCTACATGTCTCCCTGTGATAGACTGGTTACCTGTCTGTCTCTACATGTCTCCCTGTGATAGACTGGTCACCTGTCTGTCTCTACATGTCTCCCTGTGATAGACTGGTTACCTGTCTGTCTTTACATGTCTCCCTGTGATAGACTGGTTACCTGTCTGTCTCTACATGTCTCCCTGTGATAGACTGGTTACCTGTCTGTCTCTACATGTCTCCCTGTGATAGACTGGTTACCTGTCTGTCTCTACATGTCCCCCTGTGATAGACTGGTTACCTGTCTGTCTCTACATGTCAGCCCTGTGACAGACTGGTTACCTGTCTGTCTGTACATGTCTCCCTGTGATAGACTGGTTACCTGTCTGTCTCTACATGTCTCCCTGTGATAGACTGGTTACCTGTCTGTCTCTACATGTCAGCCCTGTGATAGACTGGTTACCTGTCTGTCTCTACATGTCTCCCTGTGATAGACTGGTTACCTGTCTGTCTCTACATGTCTCCCTGTGATAGACTGGTCACCTGTCTGTCTCTACATGTCTCCCTGTGATAGACTGGTTACCTGTCTGTCTTTACATGTCTCCCTGTGATAGACTGGTTACCTGTCTGTCTCTACATGTCTCCCTGTGATAGACTGGTTACCTGTCTGTCTCTACATGTCTCCCTGTGATAGACTGGTTACCTGTCTGTCTCTACATGTCCCCTTGTGATAGACTGGTTACCTGTCTGTCTCTACATGTCTCCCTGTGATAGACTGGTTACCTGTCTGTCTCTACATGTCTCCCTGTCATAGACTGGTTACCTGTCTGTCTCTACATGTCCCCCTGTGATAGACTGGTTACCTGTCTGTCTCTACATGTCTCCCTGTGATAGACTGGTTACCTGTCTGTCTCTACATGTCGGCCCCATGATAGATTGGTTACCTGTCTGTCTCTACATGTCTCCCTGTGATAGACTGGTTACCTGTCTGTCTCTACATGTCTCCCTGTGATAGACTGGTTACCTGTCTGTCTCTACATGTCGGCCCTGTGATAGACTGGTTACCTGTCTGTCTCTACATGTCAGCCCTGTGATAGACTGGTTGCCTGTCTGTCTCTACATGTCAGCCCTGTGATAGACTGGTTACCTGTCTGTCTCTACATGTCTCCCTGTGATAGACTGGTTACCTGTCTGTCTCTACATGTCTCCCTGTGATAGACTGGTTACCTGTCTGTCTCTACATGTCAGCCCTGTGATAGACTGGTTACCTGTCTGTCTCTACATGTCTCCCTGTGATAGACTGGTTACCTGTCTGTCTCTAAATGTCGGCCCCGTGATAGACTGGTTACCTGTCTGTCTCTACATGTCTCCCTGTGATAGACTGGTTACCTGTCTGTCTCTACATGTCTCCCTGTGATAGACTGGTTACCTGTCTGTCTCTACATGTCCCCCTGTGAAAGACTGGTTACCTGTCGGTCTCTACATGTCTCCCTGTGATAGACTGGTTACCTGTCTGTCTCTACATGTCTCCCTGTGATAGACTGGTTACCTGTCTGTCTCTACATGTCCCCCTGTGATAGACTGGTTACCTGTCTGTCTCTACATGTCTCCCTGTGATAGACTGGTCACCTGTCTGTCTCTACATGTCTCCCTGTGATAGACTGGTTACCTGTCTGTCTTTACATGTCTCCCTGTGATAGACTGGTTACCTGTCTGTCTCTCCATGTCTCCCTGTGATAGACTGGTTACCTGTCTGTCTCTACATGTCTCCCTGTGATAGACTGGTTACCTGTCTGTCTCTACATGTCTCCATGTGATAGACTGGTTACCTGTCTGTCTCTACATGTCTCCCTGTGATAGACTGGTTAACTGTCTGTCTCTACATGTCCCCCTGTGATAGACTGGTTACCTGTCTGTCTCTACATGTCTCCCTGTGATAGACTGGTTACCTGTCTGTCTCTACATGTCTCCCTGTGATAGACTGGTTACCTGTCTGTCTCTACATGTCCCCCTGTGATAGACTGGTTACCTGTCTGTCTCTACATGTCAGCCCTGTGATAGACTGGTTACCTGTCTGTCTGTACATGTCTCCCTGTGATAGACTGGTTACCTGTCTGTCTCTACATGTCTCCCTGTGATAGACTGGTTACCTGTCTGTCTCTACATGTCTCCCTGTGATAGACTGGTTACCTGTCTGTCTCTACATGTCTCCCTGTGATAGACTGGTTACCTGTCTGTCTCTACATGTCTCCCTGTGATAGACTGGTTACCTGTCTGTCTCTACATGTCTCCCTGTGATAGACTGGTTACCTGTCTGTCTCTACATGTCAGCCCTGTGATAGACTGGTCACCTGTCTGTCTCTACATGTCAGCCCTATGATAGACTGGTTACCTGTCTGTCTCTACATGTCAGCCCTGTGATAGACTGGTTACCTGTCTGTCTCTACATGTCCCCCTGTGATAGACTGGTTACCTGTCGGTCTCTACATGTCTCCCTGTGATAGACTGGTTACCTGTCTGTCTCTACATGTCTCCCTGTGATAGACTGGTTACCTGTCTGTCTCCACATGTCTCCATGTGATAGACTGGTTACCTGTCTGTCTCTACATGTGAGCCCTATGATAGACTGGTTACCTGTCTGTCTCTACATGTCAGCCCTGTGATAGACTGGTTACCTGTCTGTCTCTACATGTCAGCCCTGTGATAGACTGGTTACCTGTCTGTCTGTACATGTCTCCCTGTGATAGACTGGTTACCTGTCTGTCTCTACATGTCTCCCTGTGATAGACTGGTTACCTGTCTGTCTTTACATGTCTCCCTGTGATAGACTGGTTACCTGTCTGTCTCTACATGTCTCCCTGTGATAGACTGGTTACCTGTCTGTCTCTACATGTCTCCCTGTGATAGACTGGTTACCTGTCTGTCTCTACATGTCCCCCTGTGATAGACTGGTTACCTGTCTGTCTCTACATGTCAGCCCTGTGATAGACTGGTTACCTGTCTGTCTGTACATGTCTCCCTGTGATAGACTGGTTACCTGTCTGTCTCTACATGTCTCCCTGTGATAGACTGGTTACCTGTCTGTCTCTACATGTCAGCCCTGTGATAGACTGGTTACCTGTCTGTCTCTACATGTCAGCCCTGTGATAGACTGGTTACCTGTCTGTCTGTACATGTCTCCCTGTGATAGACTGGTTACCTGTCTGTCTCTACATGTCTCCCTGTGATAGACTTGTTACCTGTCTGTCTCTACATGTCAGCCCTGTGATAGACTGGTTACCTGTCTGTCTCTACATGTCTCCCTGTGATAGACTGGTTACCTGTCTGTCTCTACATGTCTCCCTGTGATAGACTGGTCACCTGTCTGTCTCTACATGTCTCCCTGTGATAGACTGGTTACCTGTCTGTCTTTACATGTCTCCCTGTGATAGACTGGTTACCTGTCTGTCTCTACATGTCTCCCTGTGATAGACTGGTTACCTGTCTGTCTCTACATGTCTCCCTGTGATAGACTGGTTACCTGTCTGTCTCTACATGTCCCCCTGTGATAGACTGGTTACCTGTCTGTCTCTACATGTCTCCCTGTGATAGACTGGTTACCTGTCTGTCTCTACATGTCTCCCTGTGATAGACTGGTTACCTGTCTGTCTCTACATGTCTCCCTGTGATAGACTGGTTACCTGTCTGTCTCTACATGTCTCCCTGTGATAGACTGGTTACCTGTCTGTCTCTACATGTCTCCCTGTGATAGACTGGTTACCTGTCTGTCTTTACATGTCTCCCTGTGATAGACTGGTTACCTGTCTGTCTCTACATGTCTCCCTGTGATAGACTGGTTACCTGTCTGTCTCTACATGTCTCCCTGTGATAGACTGGTTACCTGTCTGTCTCTACATGTCCCCCTGTGATAGACTGGTTACCTGTCTGTCTCTACATGTCAGCCCTGTGATAGACTGGTTACCTGTCTGTCTGTACATGTCTCCCTGTGATAGACTGGTTACCTGTCTGTCTCTACATGTCTCCCTGTGATAGACTGGTTACCTGTCTGTCTCTACATGTCAGCCCTGTGATAGACTGGTTACCTGTCTGTCTCTACATGTCAGCCCTGTGATAGACTGGTTACCTGTCTGTCTGTACATGTCTCCCTGTGATAGACTGGTTACCTGTCTGTCTCTACATGTCTCCCTGTGATAGACTGGTTACCTGTCTGTCTCTACATGTCAGCCCTGTGATAGACTGGTTACCTGTCTGTCTCTACATGTCTCCCTGTGATAGACTGGTTACCTGTCTGTCTCTACATGTCTCCCTGTGATAGACTGGTCACCTGTCTGTCTCTACATGTCTCCCTGTGATAGACTGGTTACCTGTCTGTCTTTACATGTCTCCCTGTGATAGACTGGTTACCTGTCTGTCTCTACATGTCTCCCTGTGATAGACTGGTTACCTGTCTGTCTCTACATGTCTCCCTGTGATAGACTGGTTACCTGTCTGTCTCTACATGTCCCCCTGTGATAGACTTGTTACCTGTCTGTCTCTACATGTCTCCCTGTGATAGACTGGTTACCTGTCTGTCTCTACATGTCTCCCTGTGATAGACTGGTTACCTGTCTGTCTCTACATGTCCCCCTGTGATAGACTGGTTACCTGTCTGTCTCCACATGTCTCCCTGTGATAGACTGGTTACCTGTCTGTCTCTACATGTCGGCCCCATGATAGACTGGTTACCTGTCTGTCTCTACATGTCTCCCTGTGATAGACTGGTTACCTGTCTGTCTCTACATGTCTCCCTGTGATAGACTGGTTACCTGTCTGTCTCTACATGTCGGCCCTGTGATAGACTGGTTACCTGTCTGTCTCTACATGTCAGCCCTGTGATAGACTGGTTGCCTGTCTGTCTCTACATGTCAGCCCTGTGATAGACTGGTTACCTGTCTGTCTCTACATGTCTCCCTGTGATAGACTGGTTACCTGTCTGTCTCTACATGTCTCCCTGTGATAGACTGGTTACCTGTCTGTCTCTACATGTCAGCCCTGTGATAGACTGGTCACCTGTCTGTCTCTACATGTCAGCCCTATGATAGACTGGTTACCTGTCTGTCTCTACATGTCAGCCCTGTGATAGACTGGTTACCTGTCTGTCTCTACATGTCCCCCTGTGATAGACTGGTTACCTGTCGGTCTCTACATGTCTCCCTGTGATAGACTGGTTACCTGTCTGTCTCTACATGTCTCCCTGTGATAGACTGGTTACCTGTCTGTCTCTACATGTCAGCCCTGTGATAGACTGGTTACCTGTCTGTCTCTACATGTCTCCCTGTGATAGACTGGTTACCTGTCTGTCTCTACATGTCTCCCTGTGATAGACTGGTTACCTGTCTGTCTCTACATGTCTCCCTGTGATAGACTGGTCACCTGTCTGTCTCTACATGTCTCCCTGTGATAGACTGGTTACCTGTCTGTCTTTACATGTCTCCCTGTGATAGACTGGTTACCTGTCTGTCTCTACATGTCTCCCTGTGATAGACTGGTTACCTGTCTGTCTCTACATGTCTCCCTGTGATAGACTGGTTACCTGTCTGTCTCTACATGTCCCCCTGTGATAGACTGGTTACCTGTCTGTCTCTACATGTCAGCCCTGTGACAGACTGGTTACCTGTCTGTCTGTACATGTCTCCCTGTGATAGACTGGTTACCTGTCTGTCTCTACATGTCTCCCTGTGATAGACTGGTTACCTGTCTGTCTCTACATGTCAGCCCTGTGATAGACTGGTTACCTGTCTGTCTCTACATGTCTCCCTGTGATAGACTGGTTACCTGTCTGTCTCTACATGTCTCCCTGTGATAGACTGGTCACCTGTCTGTCTCTACATGTCTCCCTGTGATAGACTGGTTACCTGTCTGTCTTTACATGTCTCCCTGTGATAGACTGGTTACCTGTCTGTCTCTACATGTCTCCCTGTGATAGACTGGTTACCTGTCTGTCTCTACATGTCTCCCTGTGATAGACTGGTTACCTGTCTGTCTCTACATGTCCCCTTGTGATAGACTGGTTACCTGTCTGTCTCTACATGTCTCCCTGTGATAGACTGGTTACCTGTCTGTCTCTACATGTCTCCCTGTCATAGACTGGTTACCTGTCTGTCTCTACATGTCCCCCTGTGATAGACTGGTTACCTGTCTGTCTCTACATGTCTCCCTGTGATAGACTGGTTACCTGTCTGTCTCTACATGTCGGCCCCATGATAGATTGGTTACCTGTCTGTCTCTACATGTCTCCCTGTGATAGACTGGTTACCTGTCTGTCTCTACATGTCTCCCTGTGATAGACTGGTTACCTGTCTGTCTCTACATGTCGGCCCTGTGATAGACTGGTTACCTGTCTGTCTCTACATGTCAGCCGTGTGATAGACTGGTTGCCTGTCTGTCTCTACATGTCAGCCCTGTGATAGACTGGTTACCTGTCTGTCTCTACATGTCAGCCCTGTGATAGACTGGTTACCTGTCTGTCTCTACATGTCTCCCTGTGATAGACTGGTTACCTGTCTGTCTCTACATGTCAGCCCTGTGATAGACTGGTTACCTGTCTGTCTCTACATGTCTCCCTGTGATAGACTGGTTACCTGTCTGTCTCTAAATGTCGGCCCCGTGATAGACTGGTTACCTGTCTGTCTCTACATGTGTCCCTGTGATAGACTGGTTACCTGTCTGTCTCTACATGTCTCCCTGTGATAGACTGGTTACCTTTCTGTCTCTACATGTCCCCCTGTGAAAGACTGGTTACCTGTAGGTCTCTACATGTCTCCCTGTGATAGACTGGTTACCTGTCTGTCTCTACATGTCTCCCTGTGATAGACTGGTTACCTGTCTGTCTCTACATGTCCCCCTGTGATAGACTGGTTACCTGTCTGTCTCTACATGTCTCCCTGTGATAGACTGGTCACCTGTCTGTCTCTACATGTCTCCCTGTGATAGACTGGTTACCTGTCTGTCTTTACATGTCTCCCTGTGATAGACTGGTTACCTGTCTGTCTCTCCATGTCTCCCTGTGATAGACTGGTTACCTGTCTGTCTCTACATGTCTCCCTGTGATAGACTGGTTACCTGTCTGTCTCTACATGTCCCCCTGTGA